>NC_081250.1:81378882-81678882 GCF_030490865.1 Poecile atricapillus | reverse complement strand
CTCCCATACCAGGTACTTCTCCTTTGGGGGGCTTATTAGCACATTGAAAACAAAGTAGCTTTGGGGAAGAATTATATAAGACTAAATTAAGTTCGGTGAGATCTCCCCACGGAAGAAGACCCCAGAGACCCTGTCTTGTCCGTTGGTAGCTATAACCCCCCCCTTCTCTCTCTCTTTACTTTGTTTTCTTTATCTCTCTCTCTCTTTCTCTCCTCTATTGCATAACCCTTGCTGTTGGCACTAAATAAAGGTGCATTATTGTTGTGATTTAAAACTGAAATCCCTTTGTGTCCTTTTTTGCACTCTGAGATCAAACGAATTTCTCACGACTCCCACTCGCGTTAGCAAATTGTGACATTTAAACTGGAATCACGGACAGGATTTCTGACAGACAGAAGGGGCTGCAGGTTTGTTGTGCAGTCTGTATTAGGGGAAAGATACCTCGCTCCAGCCGCACCTAGCCCTACACTCCCAAATGAGTGAGGGGTGTCTAGAAAGCAAGGGGGCAACTCGAATTTCCCACAAACTGCACATGCTGAGGTGAAAAGCACCCCACACTCACTTGAGGGCTCTGTCTGCAGAATTTTGCAAAAAATCTCTTAGTGCAAAAGGGCCGGTCTGTTTTTGTTGTTGTGTGTATGAATTTTGACTGCTTGGTGTAGCAAAGAGACAACCAGAATTTTAAATTGAAGGAGTGCCTCCCAAGCAGATTTTTTCTTTTTATCCATACAGGGAAGCAAAAAGTTGTGTGTGTGTGTGTATAATTTAAGTTTATACCTCCCTGCAGTGGTTTTCCCTTTGTAAAAATGACTGAAAATGGCAGTGCAAAAGTTAAAACTGCATTTTATGCATGTTATGCTCTGTTAGCAAAACACAATGCCAGACCTTCTCCAGGAGGGAAAAGTTGGTGCTCAATAATTGGTTTAATATGGAAAATGTAGATAGATAGAGTATGTTTTTTTACAACATGAAACAAAATTTCAACTGGGCAAAAATAAAACTATACTCTGCTCAGTTTTGGGAGCTTGTCTTACAGCAGTTATAAAAACCCACTTTAAGCGAAGAAGTGAAGAAAGAACTATAACAGACTCCCTCCAAAACCTAGTTAAAATTTTGCAAAAGCAACTGGATTAAGAAAGGAGTAAGATCAATCTGTTTCAAGCAGCCCTCCATGATAAAAATTCAAAAAATGCTGACTTGCTAAAAGAAACAGGAGAGAGGCAAACCCCTCTCATTAATCAAATTTACCTTCAAAAGGAGGTAACTTGGATAAAATTGTGGGGAACACTGCTGTCCTAGTTTGAAACCTCTAATTAAAGCAGAATATAATTATATCAATGATAAGAATCTTGATCTGCATATAACCACTAAAAATAAAAAAAAAAGAAAAAAAGAAAAAAAGAAAAAAAGAAAAAAAGAAACCAAAAGGCATCTCCCTCACGAGTCAGAGACAGAATATGTATTCCGAGTGTCTCTCACTGGAGGTGATCAAATTCGATTGAGAGAACAGGAATCCAGTGGGTACTGGGGACATGGAGTCTTCTTAACAGCAGGAGACAGACATAACCCATGGTCCCTAACTCAGCACGCAGCTTATTGGCCAGAGGGGCTTAACCCCTTGGAAAGGGGGGACCCTATAGCTATAGTTTGTACCCCCAACCAACTACTGGAAAACATTCACAAAGCTGCCTGCTTGCAAATGACACACAAAAGAAAATTATTTTCTGGTTATGAATCACCAATGTTGTTACCTGTGAAAACTGAAATTATGACCCCTTTATTTCAAGGCCTTCCAGAATCACTTAAACCTACAGCAATTTTCCTCAAAAAAAAAAAAAAAAAAAAAAAAAAAAAAAAAAAAGCAAAAAAAAACTTAAAAAAAACCCCATAGCAGTTATAATGCCTGTGGATAGACTAGATAGATTTCTTAGGAACCTGACTGATCGGCCTGGTTCCACTAATCCTGTGTTTACTCCCTTCACCACCCCCCCTCTCAGTTGCCAGGTTCACAACTGCATTCTCCTGCTAGAAACCATAAAATTTGGACACAGAGAAAAAGTTGCATAAGAGCTAATTAATTACAGTAGAAATTATGGACCTGTAAAAATCCCAGAAGAAAAATCCGAGAAAACAAAGGGTGTTAGATACATTGGTTCTCTTAACGAAAACCCAGAAAAGAGAAAACAAATCTCTAACTGCCAGTATGGGTGGTCACTAGAGATAAAGAAAGGGGTCCCCAGAAATATAATGGATGGCTTATCACTTAAAAGCTGAGTAAAGCAGTTTATAACTGGCTTCTAACTGTTTCTAACTGATTCCAAGATCATTGTATCAAATGCCCCCACTATACAACCCAGCACACCTCCATAGGCTCTGGGCTGTAAGCCAAAGCAGTTTCCTTCGCAGCTTCTGGGAGTGGAGCCCAAACAGCTTCAGAATCAGGGAAACTGGTAACTCTGCCTCTCATGGGTAAGCAGAGAGGCAGAGGGTGGCTGAATTTAAAATGCTCACTAGAAATAACAAAACTAGAGACATACTAATGACAGTAATAGTAGGTCCTAAACATGCACCTATTTCTTGTAGAACAAGGGCCCAAATTTCTGTGTTAACCAATACAGACTAGTACAGGATTTGAGAGAAATAAATAGAATAACTTAAGATATTTACCCAGTGGTAGATAATCCTTACACATTGTTGACATTCGTAAAAGAGAAATATAAATGGTTTACTGTAATTGATTTAAAAGATGCCTTTTTCTGCATACCCCTTGACAAGGAAAGTAGGAGACTGTTTGCCTTTGAATGGGAAAGTCCAGAAAACGGAAGGAAAACTCAGCTCACCTGAACATGACTCCCACAAGGATACAAGAACAGTCCAACACTATTTGGAAGTCAGCTGGCGAAGGAACTGGAGATTTGGACCGAGAACAGGCAAGTGCCGAGAGAACAATACCTGCTGTTACAGTATGTTGATGATATAGTGATAGCTACAGAAGAGAAAACAACCTGCATAAAGGTAACAATTGAAATTTTAAATCAGCTGGGAATGGGAGGATATAAGGTATCTAAAGAAAAGGTAAAAATTGCCTGACAAACTGTGATTTACCTGGGATGTGAAATCTCACAAGGACAACATAAGCTGGGTACTAATCATATCCAAGTTTTTATGCCATTCCAGAACCCCAGAACCTACATGAGCTACATGTTTTCCTTGAGATGACAGAGTGGTGCCATGGATCATGGACTATGGACTAATTGCAAAACCCCTGTATGAAGCCCAGAAGACGCAGCTGTTTACCTGGGGCAAACCACAGAAGGACGTCTTCCTCAAACTGAAGGAGGCATTGGCAACTGCTCCGGCGTTAAGACTGCCTGATTCATCCGAGGATTTTCACCTGTTTGTGCATGAAAGACTACACCTAGCACTGGGAGTGCTGACCCAATGTTTGGGAAGCTGGAAAAGGCTGGTAGGCTGCTTTTCCAAACAACTTGACAACATGAGTGCCGGATGGCCTTCATGCCTGCGGGCAGTTGCAGCCACTGTGATGCTGATACAAGAAGCTAGAAAACTCACGATGAGTAGACACATAAATGTCTAAATGCCACATATCATAACCACTGTTTTAGAACAAAAAGGGGGCCATTGGCTATCTCCAAGCAAAATGATGAAATTCCAGGTAATCCTGACTGGGCAGGATGATGTCACACTAAAAACAATTAACCTCTTGAATCTAGCTTTGTTCCTAGGTACCACAACTGAAGAAGGTCCATTAGAGCATGACTGTGTAGAAGTAATAGAGTACACCTATTCAGCAAGAGAAGACCTGAAAGGCATCCCACTAAAGCAACCAGAGTGAGAGCTATTCACAGATGGAAGCAGCTTCATGGAGAACGGGACCAGATACGCTGAATATGTGGTAACAACAGTCAGTACAGTAGTGGAGGCAAAAGCATTATCACCAAATACATCTGCCCAGAGGGCAGAACTGGTTGCCTTAACCAGAGCACTCGAATTGAGTAAAGGGAAAAGGGTAAACATGTGGACTGACTCAAAGTATGCTTTTGGAGTAGTACATGTACACAGAGCACTGTAGAAAGAAAGAAGACTACTGTCTTCTCAAGGTATGTTGGGGAGGGTGAAACAGGGAAACCTTATGAATGTGATTGTTTGGCAGAAGATTCTGAAAATATGAAGGCTAGAATCAAAGTAGAAATGAAAGCCTGCTTTGAGTCATAGGATACAGAGTACTGGTTAACCAAAGAACAATAGCCTAGCCAGCTAAAGGAGAATCCCTCTTGATAAAACAATGTCCTTCTGCTGATAGAAAGTCCAAAGGTCAAGAAGCAAGGGAAGAACTTGTAAAGCTTGTAGAGCCTAAAATGCAACACTGTATGTAAAATCTTTAGTGGATGTATCTCATAGTGATTGGTTACTGGGAATTAGAATATTCACTATAGAAAAAGATATACTGGATTGTAACAAGAACTTCTCTCTCTTAACCTCTCGCTCTTAACCTCTCTCTCTTACCTCCTAGCTTTTCTCTCTTAACCTCTCTCATACCTCTTGGCTCTTCTCTCTTACCCTTTTACCCCTCTCTCAGCTCCCCTCTCCCATTCTCGTACCTCTTCCACTCTTTCCCTCTCTTACTCTTACCCTCTTGGTTTTTCCCCTCTTATCTCTTATCCCTCTCTTGTCTTCCCCCTCTCTCATAAGCCTCCCTGGTTTCCCCCGCTCTCCTTCTGTTGCTCTTACGCCCTCCTTCCCCTTTTCCAACCTCTCCTCCCCTCCTCTGCCCACTCTCTCCCTCCTCCCCCGGACCACGTGAGCACCGAGGCTGGCGGCGGACACAGGTCTCCCCTCCTTTTACCCTTATAATAAATTGTTTATACTTGAACAGCTTGACCCTGGAGAATTCTGTCACCGCGAGCAAGCGTTTTTACACAGCAATAAAGGTAGACATTAAACATCAAGATGCAGTCCTGCAATTGAAAAAAGCAATACAAAAACCTGAACAAGATGCAATTATGCACTGTAAAGCACACTAATCAAGAAACTCCAAAATTTGTGAGGAAAATTGAAATGCAGACTGGATAGCTTGACAGACTGTTTGAGAACTGCAAACAACAATGGCATTGATACCTTTAGAAGTTAATGTATCTCAATTTAATTTGCCTCCAAACCAGAAATATTCAATAGAAGATGTGAAACTGGGACGTTTGCTAAATGCACAAAAGAATTCAGAAGAGTGGTATGTAACTGCACAAAGACAAATAGTGTTAACACCCTTGATAATGAGAGAAGTTCTACAAATTAAACATAACAAATGTCATTAGGGTGCAGAGGCATCGGTAAAATTGCTAAAGCAAAAATTAATCTCAGTAGATGTTGTGAGGTGCCTCGGGGAGGCAAAGAGTCAGTTTCAGATAAGCATTGTTAAAGGAGAGGCATGGCTGTAAGCAATGTGTGTGAATTTTGACCCCCTGTGTTGGGGGATAGGCAGTTGTTGCAGTCTGCAACCTCAGGATCTCGTCCAGGGAAGCAGCAGGGTTCTGGGGACCAGCATGAAACACCAACGAGACGGGCTCCCGGTTCATGAAACCATTTATTCAGCATAGGAACAAAGTCAGGTCCAGAACAGAGAGCCCTGAACAGAGGCACAGCAGGGGTTTTTGAGGGACAGAACCAAGGGTTTACACCTTTGAGGGTGGAGTTCAGGGTCAGGGACCATTAGAAACACACCAAGGGAGAACCCCCCAGGGACTCAAACCCAATCAGAACTCCTGGGCCGCCCTTCACAAGGGGTTTGGGGTGGAACAATGTTAACTCTTTGTCTCCCTGAGGCCGCTGCCACAGGCAGTGTAAGCCCTGGATGAAGTTACCCCACCCCAAACCACTTGTGAAGGGCAGCCCAGGAGTTCTGATTGGGTTTGAGTCCCTGGGGGTTTCTCCCTTGTTGTGTTTCTAGTGGTCCCTGACCCTGAACTCCTCCCTCAAAGGTGGAGACCCTCAAGAGTTCTGTCCCTCAAAATCCCTGCCCTGCTTTTGTTTGGGGCTCTCTGTCCTGGATCTGAGTTGTTCCCATGCTGAATAAATGGTTTCATGAACAGAGGCCAGTCTTGTTGCTGTTCCATGCTGTTCCCTAGAACCTGTGGCTTCCCTGGACAGGTACAGATGCTAACAATGGCAAAATCAACTCAGTGGCTAGACACAGGCATAGCTAGGAAAAATTAGGATAGGAATAGAATCAAGATGACACTTAGCAAGAACCCTCTAGTGAAGTGAAATTTGGGTGAGACCTAGAGTCTTTGCTTGGTCCTATAGCAAACTATCAGAATAGAGAAACAGGTCAGGTAGATAGCAAGAGTCACCCAAGAAAGATTTAAAGAACTACGCATACAATTACAAGACACCACAAAAATGACTACAAAATCGATTGGCCTTAGACTTACTAGTCCTGAAAGAGCATGGAGTGTGTGGGTTTTTAAAGGGACAGATTGATCATTGCTGCATCCACATCCCAAATGTAATGTAATGCAGATGTAGAATATGACATCAATCAGTTGCAACAAATAGAGCATGAAGCACAGGAAGAGCAAAAGGATTTGACTATAAATTGGTTAGGCAAAATCTTAAAAGGGTTAGGGTAGAATGTGAGTTCATGGATTAAATCTATCATTGAGAGCGTGATAATCTTACTAATTGTATTCTTAGCAATTTGGTTAGTTTACAGCATCTTAAAAGGAGAAATACAGAAGAAAACGTCCTGGAACCAGAAAATAGTAAAGGCACTGACGCGAGATCCACACCCAACATCTTCTGGTTCTCCAGTTCGTGACAACATCCAGGACAACATTTACATCAATCAAGGATTCGAAGAACATCAAGTATAAACTCAGAAACAAAGGACTGTATCAAGTGAAGACATTTGCACTTACAGTGAAATGAAAATGCTTTCAAAGGGGGCAATAATAGTAGAAGGTTTTAAAATCATGGAAAATTCAGGGACTTAGAAAGAAAGTTAAGCTTGGAAAGCCCTGGAAAAGTAGGCCCTAGGAAATGTTAGACCTTGTACTTGCTAAAGATCATGTCAAACTGCACCTCTGTAATCAGTATATGATAAATGATACAATTGTTAGATGTGATTATATATAATTATTGCTTAAAGCACATGAGAAACAATGTTAGGGGGTTGAGGGGGATCACGAGAAATCCCTGCTTGGGTAAAAACAATGCATACAATAGAACAATATAAGTTTAATAATTAATATGTAAGTTGTATAACGATAGAGTATAAAACACGTTCACCTCAAAACCAAGATGGGTCAGATTTGGGTATGTGTACCCCTGACACCCAGAGTTCTTCAATAAAGCACCTTCATATAATCATCCCGTGATTATGTGTGTTTCTGAACGCTAACACATGCACCCACACATCAGAAGCCTGAGATACCATCACCAAGAAGCCCTGCCTTCACACCAAGCCCATTGCTTCAATCCCAGCCTGCCTTTCCAGTAGTCATTCTGGGAAAGGCCCCCCATTTCCATGGATTGATTCTCCAATGGGACTCTCAACTCAGAGACTCTCTATTGATACTTGAATGGATCTTTAAAAAAAATCAACCTACAAAAACAATTACCACCTTTCAAGAAACCATGGCACATGTAATTAAAAAAGCCAGAACTCACCTCTGCTCTTGCAGGGTGTGAGTTCACATGCATATACCTACCACTGACTACTGGGGATCTGGAGCATTTGTTTCAGGCTAATGAAAAACTTCAGTTCACCCTAAATGTTTGGGTCAGAGATGCAAGATATATACCTTTATCTGTGTTGCCCAACTCTGACACCCAAAAAAGCACTGAATTTCACATAGCACCATGGAGACAACTGTTAGAGTTAAGCAGAGAAACTGAAAATGTGTGTAAATTAGAAAGTTTCTTATGTCACTAGGTGAAAAAGTTAAAGTTTGGTGTTTAAACCAGTTTAGAGAACAGAAGACAAGATGGAGGATTTAGAGTGTTGTCTCTTGTCCTTCTTCTTTCTTCTTCATCTTCTTCTAGAGGTTTTTGGGTAGTAGTAGGTGATTGGATAGAGAATGCCGCAGTGCAGCACATAGGTGTTGGGTCATTATAAGAAAAATAATTTACTTGGCATCTGTTAATTGGGTAAATAGACATATAAAAGACCTTGAAGAAAATCCTTGTTAGCCATTTTTCACCTTTCTATCTTAGTGCACATAGGTCCTTATACCCTGTATACGTGTAATTACAGATAAGAGAAGAATAAACAGCCAAGTCCAAAAGAGAGAGAAAAAAGTCTCCCTCTCATAAATTTCAGTTCAAGGGGAGAAAGAACCTAACCACGAGGTTCATATCGAGACACGTAGATAGCTATACAGGCCAAATTTCCGTCCACATACCAAAACATAAACTTTTTAATGAGGCCTTTAATCTCACCCCAAATAGTTCAAAGCAGGACACCTCTCAAAGCTCTAACCATTTTGACAGATGCCTCAGGGTCATCCCACAAGTCTGTAATGACCTGAAAGGACCCCAAGACTCAAGAGTGGGAATATGATGTCCAAATAGTTGAGGGATCTCCACAAATCTCTGAGTTAGCAGCTGTTGTCAGAGCCTTTGAGAAATTCAAAGAACCCTTTAATTTAGTCACAGATTCAGCTTATGTTGCTGGTATAGCTATTAGGGCAGAACACACTTTTCTCAAAGACGTTTCCAATCCAAAATTACACCAATTGATCTCTGCATTAACTCGTTTAATATCCCACAGAAAGCAACCTTTCCATACTATGCATGTGAGGTCACGCACCAGCCTGCCTGGTGCCATCACAGAAGGGAACAAGAAGGCGGACGCATTGGCCACGTCAATAGAATCTGCTAACGTCTGTGACATCTTTGCTCAGGCAAAGTTGTCGCATGCATTTTATCATCAAAATGTATCTGCCCTCATCAGAATGTTCAAGCTCTCAAAAGATCAAGCAAAAGCTATTATTGCGACATGCCCGAAGTGCCAAAATTACGAGGTACCATTTATGGGTACAGGGGTAAATCCCCGAGGCCTGAAGAGCTGTCAGTTGTGGCAGACTGACACGACCCACTTCCCACATGTGCACATGTCAGTCGACACCTTTTCTGGACCAGTTTTCGCATCAGCTCACGTAGGAGAGAATGCCACTCACACCATCAAACATTTTCTCCTTGCATTTTCCACTCTGGGAGTCCCAAAAAATATCAAAACAGACAATGGACCTGGCTATGCCTCTCGTAAGTTAAAAGAGTTCTTCAATGAGTGGGAAATAGAACACAATAAAGGCATACTTGCAAATCCCACAGGACAATCCATTGTAGAAAGGACTCATCAAACCCTCAAAAGAGTCCTCCATCAACAACGGAGAGAAGCAGAAATTATATCCCCTGTTGAGAGACTCTGCAAAGCTCTCTACATCATTAAATTCATAAACTGTACAGCATCTAAGCCTGACCCTCCAATCCTTCACCACTTCTCAAATTTGACCCAAGCTAAGCTCACTGAGAAGCCACCAGTGCTAGTAAAGAACCCAGAAACACATCAGGTCTCTGGGACTTTCCCACTGATTACCTGGGGAAGAGGCTATGCCTGTGTCACTACCATCTGGCCCTAGATGATTCCCAGGGAAAAAACATAAAACCATATCTAGGCACTGCAAACACTGCCCCCACAGACACCAACAAGAATTCTCCTGAGTCAAATACAAGACCTCCACAAAACCAGACCAGCTCTGCATGGAGACAAAGCTGTTGCCAAGCATACATAAACCAGAGAAAAGATCCTCCCATCATCCAACAGCAGACAAAACAAAGAACTGAACAAGATGCTGCTGTATCAGTCAAGCCATAGGCCAAATGCAGTCTGGTCACAAATTGCTCCTTGGTTTATATTTTGTTACCCCTCTTTCCCTAAAAACCCTCATGTTCCCCCTCCTCAACCCTTGCCAGAACCTCCCTAAAACTTTATACCTACCTCCCCCATCCTCAGTTTTTAGTAAATAGAAAGATGGGAGAAGGAACAGAGGAAAGGGATGAAGGAGAAAACCCTAAACCAAAAGGCTTCCTCCTTGGAGATCTGTCCACTAAGATAAGACAAAACTACTTAGTCATGGTGGCTAAGCTGTGGACCCCTCCCTGCTTTGGGACCCCATGTTATCTCCTTGTAAACCACTGGTCATTTTTCCCTGGTCTTAGACCATTGATCCTTTTCCTAATTCCCCCCTTCCCTGTAAAAACCCCAACTTTTGCCCAGTTCAGTGGAAGTTCGTCACTGGCCCCCTGTGCTGAAGCTTGCTATTAAAGGACTCCACGGAATGCTACGCGGCCTGCTGTCTCCCATCTATGTGTTGGCTGGGATAACTCATGACCTGGGCTGATCTGAGCTGATCACAGAGCTGAAATCACATCTAAAAGAGCTGAACACTTGAAGCCTCAGATCACGCTCATAAGGGTTACCCCCGGCTGGAAATTGCCTGAAGACCCCTGGACAGCCATTCCTCATGGGACCCCTATCTGGGATAGTCATTGGCAGCTGGGGATTGGACAAACCCCTGAAACCAGCACTAAAAAACAAGGATTCAAAAAAATGACTTGAGATGTTTTGGAGAAATTACGAATATTTCTAGGAAATCCATATTTGGGGCCAAATCATGAGATTTTAAATAATTTCTATTCACCTCTTTGGTATGGGTTCATGGCAAGTTTTATGTCTAGTAAAGTACCAGACACAATTCAACAGTTCATGGGATTAAGAAATCCCATAAACATGACATTTACTGTAAGCACTGACTTGAAGAGCACTGGGAGAGAAATATATTTGTACACTATGGCACCTGAATAATATCAGGAAGGAAGCTTTAAAGGGAATATAAAATGGTAAAGAAGTTGATTTTTCTTTTCTTCGGAACAGACTCCTATCACTGCAGATCTTAGCATTCCCTTCCAGGTTAGTGCTGCTTCCATTAGTACAAAAGCCAGGCAAACAAAAAGTATGGCTTAGAAAGCCACAGATGTGTGACTGAGATTTGAGTACACATTTTAAGTATTCTGATTTGGAGAAAAGTGTTAGATGGGTACCAAAAGACAAAGTTCAGGTCATGCTGACATTAAATACATTAATGAGGCAGAAAAATTATTATTACCAACATTTGAAAAGAGACACTAATCTGACCCCAAAATTAGTTCAAAGCAGGACACCTCTCAAAGCTCTAAACATTTTTACAGATGGCTCAGGGTTATCCCACAAATCTGTAATGACCTTGAAGCACCCCAAGACTCAAGAAAAAAAAGGCAGTCAAATAATATAAATCTGAGTAATGAAAACCAGAAAAGTGATATACTCTCCACCCTCCCCAACTTAGAATCCAATTTCATAGAAGATAATTCATCAAATTAAATTATTTAAAATATCCAAAAACATCAGTGGAGAGGATAATATGTGATGAGACGTAAGATGGAAAAATAGTTACCACCCATCATTTGAGCTTCTTCTTTGTGTCCCAGATGATCAGTAAAGGATTATGTTACATTACCTATGGAGAACTAAATAAACAGGCTGGTAAATCTGACAGGTTGGGAAAAATTTGATAAGCTGTCTGAATAGGTGTAAATCTAAACTGAGCTCAACACCAGTGGAAAGAGGCTGCAGTTTTAACTGGCTTAGATCCCTGTACCTGTGTTTCTATGTTTGCATCACCACAACTATGTTTCTTCTTAAATGTGAGTATATCTTTGGCAACTCTTATGAAAATTTTTGCTAATGAAGTTGTTTTTGAAAAGTTAATGGAGAGGAAAATTATTCCCTATAAAGATTTGTATAGGGATCATTTACTCCCATTATTGCAATAAACAATGGCATTGTCACGATACCAAACCAAAATGTTTACTATTGCTAAAAACGTCCAAGCTCTATATCAAATATTTTATCTTGGACTCGTCACAATTATAAGCAATTTTTTTCCATTGCACAGGTTATTTCATAAGACCATGACAAAAGAACACACTTTTCAGCATAAGAATATAAAAGCAATTTCTTCTTCAGATTTTCGGTCATCAAAGTTTTATTTAAAAGCTGGGGCTTTAAATTTCCTGTCTGTTTGAAATTTTATATTTCACTTTCAGTCAACCTCTACACTTGTAGCTGACCAATGTGAGAATTCATTCAAAACCATGGGTTTAATTGTAGTAGTTTAGATTCACCAATTTGTGTTTCCCGGACAATGCACTAAATAATGTGGTGAGTTTTAGCACTAGCTAAAATCACCAGGATACTTATTTATTTCTTGCTGTGAGATATGGATTAGGAGAAGGGCAAAACAGGCTTAAAATTTAAAAGGAATAAAGAAACTTTATTAATGGGACTACAAGAATAAGAAACCAGAATAAAACCTCCAGAAACCTTTTCTCCCCCCACTCAACTTTTTTCCTTTCCCAACTGACACCGTAGAGACAAAACCTGGGATGTTAAAGCAGTACTAACTAGACAATAGTCTTTTCATCAGTTTTTGTAGGGAGAGGATTTTTCTCCTGTCATGCCATGGAGATTCTCCACAAGAAACAGTTTTCTCGTGGCTTTTCATTTCTATGAATAGCAGCTGCCCGGAAAGAAAATCTGCCATCATGCCTTCCTCCCATTTTCACAGCTCTTCCAGAGATGTGTCCATGGACCATGAACTCAAAGGGTATTATTTTAAGGATGAGTTATTCAAAGGAAAAGGTTCTCTTCATCTGTCTCTGTGATCATCTCTGGGGACAGAGGTTTTCTTCTTCTCTCCTTGGGGCAAAGGGTCTTCATCAACTCTCACCTCCCTCTCTCTGTTCAAGCGTCTGATGGAATCACAGCTACCTGAACATCTGCTTAGCTTTGTCGATGGATACATCTGCTCAGATCTACAGCTTTCTCCCCAATACTCTTTCATGAATTAAAGGAAATTTCTTTGTCCATCTCCATGGCCTTTTTCAGCTCTATTCAGCATCTCCTCATCACACCTCCATCTCAAGCTTAACTCTTCCTTTATTGACCATGATGTTTCATGTTTCTTTACGTGTCGATTGCATCTTGTCTCTGGAAAGAAGATTAAAGTCTGTAGATCTCATCTGTGTAGTGAAAGGGTTAAATCTTGCCTGGGCTGCGCAGGCAGTCATGGTGTTCGATTTCAGGCTGAGCTGGTGCTTTGTCTCAGCCCCGCAGCTGCTGGGAGGGAGCGAATGGTCCTCGGCCTGGAGCTGTCTGTGCGGGCCAAGGTGTGTGGAGGGTGGTGTCAGTGAGATGTCAGCAGCCATGGCTTGACCCAGCCCAAGTCCAGAGGCTCCCTAGGAAGGGCTTCAGCCACCTTGCCTGAACGGGACCTACAGGGCTTCCCAGGAGAGGCCACAGCAGAGCCCAGTCCAACCTGGGGGGTGTCCTGCAGTCTCCATCCCCTGCCTGGGAGCTGCTTGAGTTTGGCCCAGCTCCCCCAGGCTGCACAGGCCATGGGGGAGTGGAACCAGCCGCACCAGCGTTCTGCTGCCTTTCAAGGCCGGAAAGAAAGAGAAAGAAGTTCCCGGGCTTGGGTTTTTAAGAGGTGGTATGTCGCCCTGAAAACTCAGCTTCTGAGCTTGCTGACATGGTTTTCTAAAGACTTTCCCAGGACAGTAACTGTAAACATAGATATGTGTACATTCTTTCTGTTACACGTCTTGAGAGATGGCATCTCTCATGGCCAGTGCAGTGAGAAAGTGTTATCCTGACCATCCAATCCCTGGCCATGGTCAGAAGCCTATAAATCCTGGAAGGAAAAATAAACTTTCTCTTCTTTTCACTGATAAAAACAGGGCCAGGAGACCTTCTTCTCCTGTTTGAAAGCCTTTATTCGAATCAGCTTTGGGTGGGGGCCCGACGGGTCACGCGCACACCGCCAGCGCTCCCTGAAGCGACTCGGAGGAGGAGGAATGCGGCTCTGCCTACGGGGTGCAATGTAGGCCACGCCTACAGGGTGCAATGTAGGCCAAGCCGGGATCTCCGTCCTCGCGGGTATACCCGGAGTCCCCTTTTGGCTCGAAAGTCCAGGGGTGTCATCCCTAGCGAGTCTCTTTCCGGTCATGGCGAGGAAAGCGGAGTTGGTGGGTAGTGTCCTTTGATCCCGACCTTAGGGCATCGCCCTCAGTTTCTTTATTCAGTGTTCTGATGCTCCATAGATCGGGTTTTTTGTCCAAGGTGGTGTTTTTCGGCAGCTGATTTGCATAACCCCCAATCGCCATTTTGGGAGGTTCTCCTTCCCGGCCGCCGCTTCGGGAAGCCTCCGGTCGCCATGTTGGAAGTCCCCTAACTTCGGTTGTCGTGCCGGGGCATCCCCGACCCCGGGCGCGGCAGGACAGGAGCAACGAGGGAACAGCCCGGCACGGGCCCAGAACTGGAACGTCTGGAACAGAAGCTGGAAGGAAACACATGCAAAAACCTGGCCGGCGGCTCTGGCTGCCGGGGCGTCCCCGACCCTGGGCGCTGCCGGACAGGAGTAACGAGGGAACAGCTTGGCACCGGCTCAGAACTGGAACGCCTGGAACAGAGGCTGAACAAAACACTTGCAAAACCTGGCGGCTCCAGCCACCGAGGCGTCCCCGGCCCCGGGCGCTGCCGGACAGGAGTAACGGGGGAACAGCTCGGCACGGGCCCAGAACCGGAACGCCTGGAACAGAGGCTGGAGAGAACTGGAGAGAACATTTGTGGAACGTGGACTGCAGGTGGGCTTATTTATATCAATTCCCCCCTCTATTACTTTGATCGGGTTGTAAACCCGCATCAATTCGGTGCCTCAGCATCTGGGATGTAAATTTCTTTTAGTCTTTGAAACCTAAGATAGATTTATTTAGCGTCCCCCTGTTCTGTGCTGTCAGGAGTGTTTAGTACCATTATTTTACTTACTTCTTTTGATTTTCTTAATCCTCCTGGGACTTCAAGGCTGGCTTTCACTGAGGAGGTAATCAGTCGGATTACACAGGGAAGTATGCATGGCAAAAAGACTAACCCAGTAATAGCACATATGATGATAAAGGCTATTTTCTTCCACCACTCTCCCTTCCAAGACCAAAACCCATCCCACCAGTTCGTGCTGATCAGGGGTGTCCATTGTTGGGTTCCCACATAAGCGATCTTTCTGATCCCTTGGGATATATTTTTGATTACCTCATTCCTGTCCTTTATTTCCAGGCAGCATTCAGAGTTATTAAACTTACCACAGATTCCTCCTTCATCAGCCAGTAGATAGCCAACTGCTAGCCTGATTTGGTAGATTATGGAGCGAGTTTGGGTTAGTTGGTCACTGATGTGATCTAGAGCCAGGGCGGTCTTATTGGACACTATTTCGAGTACTGCTTGTAGCCGAATTATTCTATTCAGCATATAAATTGGGGTCCGATATCCCCAGGACCCGTCTTGGGCCCAGGTAGCAGGTCCATAAGTTTTAATGATCTCTTCTGGGGTCCAGATTTTTCCTTTCCATTTCTGGTCACCTCCCATTTGGATGGTCCCTCTCTTTTGTCGGTGTAAGTCCTTTTTTAAATCATCAAACAGTGGAATCCCCAGATTTGATCCAAGTTCTTTTGGCAATAGGAAGAAAGCGGGCTTCACTATTCCGATCGTGCATGTTCCTGCCCAACTGCCTGGAAGTTTTGTGTATGCAGTATCTCCACAAATCCAGAACAAATGTTCTGGTGTTTCCCAGAAATTACTACTGATTGCTGAGGGGGTCTGCCAGAATTTAGACAGTTCTTTCATTGCCCAGAAGGGGTTTGTCTCCCCACCTGCACATTCATATAATTGATGTCCCTCGTGAAAGGTACAACTGTGGGAATCTTTCTCTATAGACCAATACTTCACGGGGGCTTTAGGTACCCATTGAGTTATTCCTTTCTTGATCTTCAGATAATGCTTACATGCCATGTTTCCTACTGGGATGTCAAACATTTCTCCTCTCCTCAAAATACATTCCTCTCCTATCACCTTGTTCTTTAGGTTCCATTGTTCTATTTTTCTTATTCCTAAAGATGGGAGTTTTGGCTTACTTTGTTTCCATTTAAGTAATTCCAAGGGTCCTAAACTGATACCTTCCCAAGGCCACATATCTGTCATTTGGGTGTTACCACACACCCAGCAGTTGGTTACATTTAATTCCTGGCTTATTCTCTCCACCAGGTCCACAAATAGGTTTTTCCCCCTTGGAAGGTCCAATTCCCCTCCCACATCCTTGGGATGAGTTATTTCTTTTTCTTTCATCAGGTTAATGGGTCTATTCTGCCTGAGTTCATCTCCGAAGCACAGCCATTGTCCCACAGGACACTCCCCCAGTAGTCTCTGCCGGTATGTGGCAGTGTTTTTAGCCATCCAATATCGTTGTCCGTCTTCCTGACATGGCATGGCTAGGGAAGAGTTTATGCATTTAGGGTTTAAATTCATATGGATTTGTAGTAAGGAACTTCTCTCCTCCTCATAGTAAAGAGGTTGGTAGCACCTGGTGCATGGTCCTGATGGATCTCCTTCAGAGACCCGAATCAGCAAGAGCCACACCGCACTCCCTAAGAGTCCAGTATAGGCCATCGTTGGAGATCAGCCTACCTGGTCTTGCCTCCTGGGATTTTCGAAGAGGTGCACGGGAGGAGTTCTTTTTGTTCCTTCTGCTCTGAACCTCTTCTCAAACTTCTCTGTAGGGGAAATCCTAGCCGGAGTTTTGGCTTAAGCCTCGGAGAGCCCTAAAATACTCTTTTTTGTGGAAACAAAGTTAGCTTCTCCCACTGAACTACAGCAAATTTGTAACAGTTTTAAGTTAGAAGTATAACCACAACCTTATAACAACTTTTCAATTTAAGGAAGTGTCCTGGGTTGATTATGATGTTAAATTGTATCCCCATTCGTCCACCTAACCCAGAGACAGGTTTTATATTCTTAAAATTCCATCTGAGACTAAAAGTGAGTGGAAAAGAAGCACCGAGTCTGTTATCAGAGACTGTACTTGCTCCCCCCACATCGGGAGTTTTGACTACAGCACAGACAGACAACAAGACACAGATCACCTTGGCTTTCCAACTAGCCGGAGCAGAGAGGTCTTCCTGGACTGTTTTCTTTCCCTTTTCTGAAACAAATCGAACCTGCTCTGGACTGGGGACTCGGGGGAGCACCGGGAGCTTGCACCCGTGGACTACCGGGAGCCCAGCCTGGGCAGCGGCATTTTCCAGCGCCAGAGGGACTGATAACAGAGCGAACACCCACAGGAAAGAGACCCTCTGAAGTTTGTCATCTTTTCGGAAGGGCGAGAGGTTTTGTAACTTGATATCATTCATTTTTGTGCTGGGTGGTGCTGTGCCTGTGAAATAAACAGGTTTTTTCCACTTCTCTCAGAGAAATCTCTTCCCGAACCGGTTGGGGGGTGGGGGAAAAGAGCCACGTGAGTTTGCTTCCCGGGGGGGGGAAGCCCCACTGGAGGTTTTCTCCTAAATTTGCCCTAAACCAGGACAGGATGTAACAACAACTTTACACTTTAAGAACGTGGTAGCAGTCTGAACAACTCAATGATAACTTCAGATTAAAGTCTTTTATACTCCTCTCTTACTGGGAGTCTTCTTCTTGAAAGTTAACTTTAGAGTCCCTGGGTCCTTAGACACTGTCCATTGAGGGGGCTTCGCTGTGGGTTTTGGATGATCTTGTTCCGGGTCAGGGGGTGTCACTGGTCCCTTCACCCTAGTGATGTGTGTCCATCCTTTCTCTTGTGTCCGGACCGCAGTGTTCGTCGTGAGGAGGACCTGAAAGGGGCCCTCATCCTTAGGAGTCAGTGGGGTAATAGTCCAGGATTTCACTAACACCCAATCTCCCGGGTTGATGTTGTGCACTTTGACATCTAATGGGGAGGTTTGAGGAAGATAACCTTTTTTACGTAAGTCCTCTAGAGCTCTCCCTATAGTTTTTAGGTATTCCCGAGTAGCTGTTTCTCCATCTGCATAGTTCCCAACTCCAAGGGATGTAGTGAGAAATGGGAGCCCGAACAGCATCTCATATGGGGAAACTGCTAGGTCTTCCCGAGGCCTGGTCCTGACTCGTAAAAGAGCTAAAGGCAAGCACTTTAACCAGTTCATTTTGGTCTCTTCAATTAACTTAGTAAGCACGTTTTTCAAAGTCTTATTCATTCACTCCACCCTGCCAGAACTCTGAGGGTGCCATGGGGTATGTAATTCCCACTTTATTCCCAACGCTCTCATGACCTGGTGTAAGATTTTAGCCGTGAAATGTGGGCCTCGATCTGAATCTATGCGATTTACCAAACCATATCGCGGGATGATGTCTTCCAATAGGACCTTAATTACCACTTGGGCTGTCTCCTTTCTCGTAGGAAATGCTTCCACCCAGTGGGTTAGGTGGTCAACTATGACTAAGAGGTGCTTGTAGTCTTGCAACAGAGGCATTTCGGTAAAATCTATTTGCACACTCTGGAATGGTCTTTGAGCTATTTCCCTGCCTCCTGGTTCTGTTTTTCTCATTGCCCTTTGATTTACTTTTTGGCATGTTATGCACCCCTTAGTGATAGCTTTAGCTAGCCCATACACTCCCACGCATAGATTCTCTCTCAGGAAATGGTCACATAACCCCTGTACTCCCCAGTGTGTTTGTCCATGTAATTCAGAGAGTACCCTCCTGGCTAAAGGTTGATTTAAAAACTGTCGCCCATCTGGAGTCAGCCATCTCCCCCCTTGCTCTTGATGTAGTCCCAGTTCTCTGATTGCTTTTTTCTCTTTTTCGTTATATATAGGTTCTATGTCCCCTTCCTCTTGTCCTTGTGCTTCTTTCAAGTGGAAAGACTTAACTGGATCCTCCAGCCCTAATGCTGCTTCTTTCACTGCTTGGTCAGCCATCCTATTTCCTCTTGCCTCCAGGGTATCAGCTCTCTGGTGTCCTTTTATGTGAACTATGGCTATTTCTGCTGGTTTTCTCAAGGCTTCTAGGAGTAGTTTAACTAATTTTTCATTAATTATATTCTTCCCTTTCGAGTTGATATAACCTCTTTCTTCCCAGATCTTTCCAAATATGTGTACTACTCCAAATGCACATCTCGAGTTCGTGTAGATGGTTCCTGATTTCTCTTCCAGCAACTCTAAACCTCTTTTTAGAGCATAAAGTTCACAACTTTGTGCTGACCAATTTGATGGCAATTTCCCTTTTTCCATTACCTGCATTATTTTCCCATCCACTATGGCATACCCTGAGACCCTCATTCCCCCTGTCATCCTTGAGGATCCATCTATAAACATGATTTCACCATGCGGCAAAGGTGTGTCTCCCAGGTCTTCTCTCACTTTTGTTTGTAAAGATATAAGCTCAATACAGTCATGTTCTAAGCTTTCTAGGGGTTCCCCAGAAAGGAACTGGGCTGGGTTTAAGCACTTGGAGGTGGCGATCTCCAAATTGTCTGTATTCATCAGAATGATTTCATATTTCAAGATTCGGGCATCAGTGAGCCAGTGCTGTGCTTGCTGGCTGAGCACTGTTCTTAAATCATGTGGGGTATGCACTTTTATTTCCTGTATAGGGTTAGTCTCTGGGCCTCCTCCAGTAGGATAGCAGCAGCCGCAATTGCTTGCAAACACACCGGCCATCCCCTGGCCACTGGATCCAGTAGCTAAGATAGGTATGCCACTGGTTTGTTGCAATTTCCCCATTCCTGGGTCAGTACCCCATATGCTGCTCCACCCTCTGTGTTTATAAATAAATCAAATCCTTTACTTAAGTCTGGCAGGCTCAGGACTGGAGCTGTGGATAACTTGCTCTTTAAGTTCCGCAACTGCTCCTCATCTCTCTCTGTCCAGCGTACAGGTTCCGGGCTGATCAACTTCTCATACAGAAATTTTACACATTCTGAGTATCGTTCTATCCACCACCTGCAATATCCTACCAGCCCCAGCAGTTTCCTCACATCCTTTTTAGTCTTTGGGGGCTCAATGGACAGGATTCCCGAGATCCTCTCCGGGCTCATTTTTTTATAACCACTTCCAATCAGGTGGCCTAAGAACTTTACCTCTGATTCCACAAATTGTAGTTTACTTTGTGATACTCTTAATCCTTGTTTGCCCAAGAAATTTAAAAGCCGTATGCTGGTATCTTTGACTTGACTTTGGCTCTTTCCTGAGACCAGTAGGTCATCTACGTATTGGAGCAGTTGTACCCCTTCCTCCAAATCAAATTGTTCCAACAACTTCTCTAATGCTTGTCCAAAGAGGTTAGGAGACTCTGAAAATCCTTGGGGGAGACGTGTCCACCTAAGTTGTTGTTTCCTTCTGGTGACGGGATCATCCCATTCGAAAGCAAACCAATCTCTACTCTCCTCTGTGAGGGGACAGGTCCAAAAAGCATCTTTTAAATCCATGGTGGTAAGCCATTGATGTTCTCTGCGCCTCCCTATACACCTATCCAAATTTAGGGTCCACCTGACCCTGGGGTTAGGTCTCAGAGGGGTTCACGGCTGCCCCTCCTTATACCCCTATCCAAATTTAGGGTCCACCTGACCCTGGGGTTAGGTCTCAGAGGGGTTCACGGCTGCCCCTCCCTATACCCCTATTCAAATTTAGGGTCCACCTGACCCTGGGGTAAGGTCCCAGTGGGGTCTGCTGTTCTACCCCTCCCTATACTCCTATCCAAGAGGTGCCTCAGTCTTCCATCCTCCACTCGCTTCCCCCTGGTCCCGGCCGGTTCCCTCGCGGGAGTCCGGAAACACGGTACTGAGGGGTCCACTTCCGCTTCGGGGGTCCGAGCTGCCGGCCCCCGTCTCATTCACACCCCACTCGCACGCCTCTATACCCGCCGCCGAAAGCTCTTACCACTCCGGCGCTCCTCCGCGTCGCTTATCCCTCGCTGATTCCGGGTCCGGGGGTCACCAGCAATTCCCGAGGGTCCCACAAAGCAGGCGGCCATCCTGCCGGGGGTCTCCAGTGGGCGTGGTGATCCCGGATGAGCCCCCAGCTGATAAAAACGGGGCCAGGAGACCTTCTTCTCCTGTTTGAAAGCCTTTATTCGAATCAGCTTTGGGTGGGGGCCCGACGGGTTGTGCGCACACCGCCAGCGCTCCCTGAAGCGACTCGGAGGAGGAGGAATGCGGCTCTGCCTACGGGGTGCAATGTAGGCCACGCCTACAGGGTGCAATGTAGGCCAAGCCAGGATCTCCGTCCTCGCGGGTATACCCAGAGTCCCCTTTTGGCTCGAAAGTCCAGGGGTGTCATCCCTAGCGAGTCTCTTTCCGGTCATGGCGAGGAAAGCGGAGTTGGTGGGTAGTGTCCTTTGATCCCGACCTTAGGGCATCGCCCTCAGTTTCTTTATTCAGTGTTCCGATGCTCCATAGATCGGGTTTTTTGTCCAAGGTGGTGTTTTTCGGCAGCTGATTTGCATAACCCCCAATCGCCATTTTGGGAGGTTCTCCTTCCCGGCCGCCGCTTCGGGAAGCCTCCGGTCGCCATGTTGGAAGTCCCCTAACTTCGGTTGTCGTGCCGGGGCATCCCCGACCCCGGGCGCGGCAGGACAGGAGCAACGAGGGAACAGCCCGGCACGGGCCCAGAACTGGAACGTCTGGAACAGAAGCTGGAAGGAAACACATGCAAAAACCTGGCCGGCGGCTCTGGCTGCCGGGGCGTCCCCGACCCTGGGCGCTGCCGGACAGGAGTAACGAGGGAACAGCTTGGCACCGGCTCAGAACTGGAACGCCTGGAAAAGAGGCTGAACAAAACACTTGCAAAACCTGGCGGCTCCAGCCACCGAGGCGTCCCCGGCCCCGGGCGCTGCTGGACAGGAGTAACAGGGGAAGAGCTTGGCACGGGCCCAGAACCGGAACGCCTGGAACAGAGGCTGGAGAGAACTGGAGAGAACATTTGTGGAACGTGGACTTCAGGTGGGCTTATTTATATCATTCACCACACCTCGACCTGTGTCCGTGTGATCTATTCATCTTCAGCGGTAACATCTAGTGACCTCAACGTGTCTTGCACGTGTGTTACAGGGTACTATCTAGCCTGTGGCTATGGATGGTTTTGGGCTCTCTCCTACAGAGGGCCTGGTTATGGAAATATGGCGTGCAGTGTTTGATCAGAGAGGGATTGATGTTTCGTATGCTGACTTTCAGCGACTGTGTGAGTATGGGAGAATTGAGGGGTTTTTCCCTATGGTTGAAGGGATTTTTTCGCAGTCGGCTTGGGACGCTTGAGGCAATTCCCTGATCAAGGCTCTGCTGGGCGATTATGAGCCCCGGCTGCTCTGGCTACTGGGGATCTGGTGAAGGTGTGGCGGCTTTCTGAGGTTGGGTCCCGAGGTCGGCTCCCCCAGGATCGCTGGGGTCCCTGGCGGGTTGAATGGGGGCTCCGCGGGACTGGTGGGCATGACCCCGCCTTGGCCCGCGCCCCAGTGGTGTAGGCCTGAGGCGGGGTTGGATCCTTGCCAACGGGCTGTCGGGGGCGCCACGGGCCTGGGGGGTGTAACCCCGCCTCGGCCGGCACCCTGGTGGTGTAAGCCCGGGGCGGGGTTGCCTCCTCGGTGTGCCCTCCTGGCACAGACTGATGAGGGGCTGCCTGAATGGGGGGCCACGCCAGCCCTGGGGGATACCTCAGGGTCGGTCTCATATCTCTGCTGTGGCTGGGCCATGTCCTGCCCCGCGGTGAGGGATGGGCTGGGCCCAGGCTCTGCGCCGGAGGCCGTGCATGCTGTTCCAGCGGAGGGGCGGCTGGTGCCGCTTCTTGGACCTTTCGCCCCTCTGAAAAGACGCTGTTAGGGGCGGTTCTGAGCACTGACCCCCCTGCGCTGGATTCGTGGGGCATGGAGATGGGTGCTGCGAGTGGTTCTGCCAGCCCCATGCTGCAGGATTCCCCTCCTGCGAGCCCAGGTTGTTCCCTGGTGGCAGAGCAGGACGGTGCCGTGGCTTCGCGGCCTGTGCCTCTACCGGCGCCTCGGTCCTTCCCGGCGCTGGAGGCGGGCCGTGCCAAGCTGCCTCCAACCCACACCGCCTCGGGTTCCCGGGCATCGCCCGAGCCTGTGGCTGGAGGCGGCCCTCCCCCATCGCGTCCTGCGGCCATGGCAGACCATGATCCTGCGCTGTTTACCACTGGTTCCAGTGGTGCTGCCGCGGGACAGAGGCCGGTGGCCTCCATGGACAAAGGCTCCCAGGCTGCCGGAGCCTCTTCGGCTGGCCTGTGGACTTTGTCCCACAGTCAAATGACTGTGCAGCTGAGCGTATCAGGCATTCCATGTGCTTCCGAATGCTTTGGTCCAGTGGGTGAGGGCATGAATGCTCTTCTGTTGGCATGGTTGAATACCACTGCTCAGGGCATCATTGCTCACCTAGGGGACATTGATTCGGATTTCCTGGGGTGCATTTCTGCCATGGGTTCCACACTCACCCCTCCTGTTCCTATCCCGGTGGGACCCAGATTTGCTCACCTTGCGCTTTTTGAGTTTTATGTTTGCAGAGCTGAGAACCAGCTGCGGGGAGATGGTGGCTTTGGGTTCCCTGGACCTCCCTGGGTGACTGGACTGCTGCTCTGACAGCCAGGGATCATCCTGAATGGGTCTGCACCCTGTCCATCCGTGGTGAGATGCTGTCAGAGATTAGCTTCCGTGGTTTTTGACACTGGCATGGACATCACAATTGTCAGGTTTGCTGAAGGGCCCCCGGAGTGACCCTTGGACCCGATGCTGACACATTCTATGCACAGAAGAACTTGAGACTGACTCTTTGTTCATCATTTTGTTGTCTTCTCTCATGATAGACTAGTCACCCTCCGTGACTTGATGCAAGAAGAGTTGGATCACAGTGATCTGGAGTTTCAACCAGTCCCTGGGACATTCCTGTTTTCTGTATCAAGAAGAAGTCTGGGAAATGGAGCTTATTGCAAGACCTCCAGAAAGTTCATGCTATGATGGAAAGCATGGGGATGTTGCAGGCTAGCATGCCTTCACCTGCCATGCTTCCTGCTGATTGGCCAGTCCTCATTGTGGATCTGAAGGATTGTTTTTTTTTTACAATTCCTTTGCATCCCAATGACAGACCGAAATTTGCCTTTCTGGTGCCAGCTATCATTAATGCTGAGCCCACACAGAGATATCAATGGAGATTTTGCCGTAAGGCATGCAAAAATTTTCCGGCATTTGCCAATGATATGGAGCTGCAAGTGACTCCAGAAACAACGTCCTTGAAATTATTTGAGGGTCAAAATAATTTTTGGGACAAACAGTCCCGCATCTGGAGGTGCAATTATTTTTTTGCATTCAGTGCAGACACTGCATGAATGATGTCCAGATATTAATGGACTTTTACATGGTTGTGTCCTTATATGGGACTGACCACAACAGAACTGTCTCCTTGTTTGGTCTATTAAAGGGGGACTCTAATTTTAAAGTCACCTCTGGCACTGACCCCACAGGCACAGTAGATGCTGGAGGAGGTTCTGCAAGCAGTTTCTGCTCCTCAAGTTTATTACATTAATCTTTCCATTGATGTCACTGTTTTGTTTTTTGGTTTTTTTAGAGAGTCATGAGGCTGGATCAGCCCAATTGATGGAATTACAGGCTGCTGTCATAGCATTTCATATGTTGTCCCAGGCACCTTTCAATTTGGCCATGGATTCTGCCTCTGTGACCAAATTGAGAGCCATCCACAAGCAGGTGTTGATGTTGGACATTTGTTTCATTTATTTTTGGGGGTTTTTTGTTGTTTTTCTGTTTTTTTGGTGTTTTTTGGGGTTTTTTTTTTTTTTTTGTAATAACGAAAGGGTGAGATACCACCCTGAAATTACAGCCTTCTGATTGTATGGAGTATTGTATTTTCCTATTATTTATCTTTTTGATTGTTTATAATGTTGCTAGTTTCTTTGTTAATTTTTCTTTTTTCTTTTCTTTTTGTTAAACCAAAAAGGGTGAGATGTCGCTCTGAAAACTCAGCTTCTGAGCTTGCTGACATGGTTTTCTAAAGACTTTCCCAGGACAGTAACTGTAAACATAGATATGTGTACATTCTTTCTGTTACACGTCTTGTGATGGCATCTCTCATGGCCAGTGCAGTGAGAAAGTGTTATCCTGACCATCCAATCCCTGGCCATGGTCAGAAGCCTATAAATCCTGGGAGGAAAAATAGCTTTCTCTTCTTTTCACCACACCTCGACCTGTGTCCGTGTGATCTATTCATCTTCAGCAGTAACAGTGGTATTCACAAAGTGTTGGGGTCAGAGGCACAGAGAGTGTGCCCTTATCTTTGATACCTGGCTCTGACATCCAAGAAAACACTGAATTTCATATAACATCCTGAAAACAACTATTAAGTGTTGCTATATTTTTTATATTAGTAAAGGCCTGTATGCACAAACCAGCCTTTGAAATAAATCGTGATATTAAGGGCTAAAGTCCTTGAAACCTTCATGCAGAAGAGAGAGTAAAGCAAAACAATATCCCTGTGTGTAAGAGAAAAAATGTAAACTGTGTGTGTTAGCCAATAGTAGCTTGTTCTGCCTGCAGACCCTGTAGAACCCTATAAAAGTGTGCTAAAGATAGAAATAAACTGGCATTCACAATTACTTCTGTGAAGATTGGTGAACAGCTCGGGGGTCTTTCAATATTTGGCGCTCCGACCAGAGACATCCCTGCGGGCAGAAGGGCTCTGGAGTCATCGGAGTGGATCTGGGCGCTACGTTGTGGGCTTGGTTTGGCACCAAATAGGCAGCCTGAGCGCGGTGAGACGCGGAGCGGTTAGACGTGGAAGTAGGGCTGCTGGGGGGGGCCCAGAAGGCAAGGGCGTTTGTAGAGGGGTCGCGACCTTCCCCCTTGCGGGTTGCCGTCGGCATGGAGACAGATTTGCGGCGGCAGATAAACTGCTTCTCTGCATCCTCGTTAAACGAGGCGAAGCAGCCCAGGAAAGGGACCTGGATATGCTCATTATATGGGCTAATTGTCATGAGCATTTGCAGTGCTCACTGCTTTTTGCGGTACAAGAACGGACTGATATATATCGGCTTTGATATGGGAAACGGCAATTACAGAAAAGAGCAAGGACACTGTGTTTCTCAGTCGAACTTGGCAGATTGTAATTAATACCTTAAAAAACAGAAAAGTGAGATATGCTGAAGCTGTGAGCCCCGAAATTCTACCTGCGTCACAGCGGCAGATGCCTTTACCTCCCACTGCTGGGCAAGCACTCCTATCTATGCTGCCCATGGAGAGAGGGAGAGAGAGTTAGGGAGAAGAAAATAATGAGAAGAAAAAAAAAAAAAGTTCCACAGCGAACGCTGAAACAATGAACAGAATCTGTTCAGTTATGGCAGGATGTGATACATCCAGAACTATTTGCTTCATTTTTGGAGTCACTTTTAGCACTACAACCTTATTTAAGTTCCATTTTTACCACCCTGGAAGAAAAGAAGCCAGATTTAGACTGGTTTCCACCCGAACCAGGAAGATATGAGGGAGCGAGGTGAGCGCAGAGAACAAAGGCACCCTGGGGGTAGAAGCAGCGCAAGAAAAGCTCCAAGGCCACTCTGAACAATTACAGAAACAACTGAGCAGAAACAGGTGGCTCAGACAGCTTCAAAGAGAGACAAACTAGTCAAAAAATCTCAAACTATATGGTATCTAGTTCAAAATTCATCCTTGTAATTAGAAGCTGATAAACTGCAATGATCGTTGTTGTAAGCACCTGGCTGTGAGAGACTTTTCGTGTAAAATCGCCTGCTTTTGCAAAATCATGCCTTTTTTCCTCTATCGGCAAACAACAAGAGAGATTGAGAGAAAAAACTGCATTTGTTAAAGTTAACTTTGTGAGGTTTTTTTTTTTCTTTCTCTCCGTTTTTCCTCGCTGCGAGAGTATGTAGAGAATGTGAAGAAAGATAAGAGCAGAGCTGCAGCAGCAGCAGAGTGGGCAGTCCACCCCCCCCGCTCCCTCTCTCGAGGGGGGCACTGGGATGGTGCCTGGTTTGTTGCAGGGTCGTGATTTATTGGGTTTTCAGAGTGTTTTTGTATACCCTTTTGGAGTTAATTTTGTGTTTTAAATAATTATGAGTTTATGCAATTGCAGTTTTTAGGATTTTACTACAGAAATTATTGTGGTTCTTTAAAAGTTAAGAAAAGAAAAAAAAAAAAAGTGTTTAAGGTGAATACTAACAGAAGTTGCCTTGCAATAATTGGTTTTAGAACCCAAGGTTAAAATATGGTGTGATTTACAGCTTTTAGGAAAACCTTCTTCCAATTAGTGTTATCTACAGAAGAGATTTGTGGTTTAAAAAATAATTAGTCAAGAGAATTTTACTGTATAAGACAAAGCTAAGTTAAAGTATATATTATCTATTTGCTTGTTTTTTCCACAATTTTAATAAGGGAATTTTAATGTGAGTCCTTTTGTTATATAAAACACATATAACTGCATATATACCAATTTGGATTTTAGATTTTAGTTTAAAAATTGGACTTAATGTTTTTGAAAAGTGCTACAAAAGCTGGATGGCAACTTGCCAAATCCCATGTTGTTGTTGTGGTTTTTCTCTAGAAAAACTGCACCTTAACATCCTAACCAATTTAAACATATACTGGGCAAATTTCTATTATGAATAAGTATTTTTAGTAACATTTGCAGTTATTGTGGGTTATTCTCAAAGCTAGATGACATAGAACTGTGATGTGTTTGTTACATCTTTATAATCTTTATAGTGAATTTATGTTATTGTTATATTGTGTTTAAAAGGTATATATCAAACTTTTAGTTGCTTTTTTGTAGTAACAGAATAAGATTAAGTTTTCATTTAATATAGATTAAGTGCCAATAGAATTAAGGATAGTCAAGTTTTATAATATTTAGGCTTGAATGCTTTTAAGTTAAGTTTTCTAACTTAGATATTCTTTTAAAGTTAAGTTTATTATTTCCTTTTGTCATATGTAATTATTGTTGGGTTTAGATATTGTTTAATTTAAATTGTTTTATGTTTTGTTGGAGACACTTATTTAAACTGCAAAGTATGGTTGTTTTCCTAGAGTGAAGAGGACGGCCACAGCTGAGACAGCTGTGATGGAACACTGGTGAACACCTGCTTGTGGATAGAAGTGAATGCAGTCTGTGACACCCTTGACTTCATTAGGAGTTCTATTGGTTGTTGCAATCTCTGCAATTTTGTTTTTCATAGCTTTATTATTTTCCAGTGTTTCCAGAATTTTAAGAAGATGTGCCATTGCTGAGAATCAGCTGCTATGGGGAGAGGCTTCAAATTAAACCAACTACTGCATGGTTTAACTGGTCTGGTACCTGAGGCTTCTGATCATTTCCTTTGTACAAATGCATTTTAACAGTTTGCTATGCTGTAAGCATCTCATAGCTGCTACTATTGAGAACCTTGTTTTAGAAATGAGTTAAGAGGCATCTTTCCAGTTTAAAGCCTAAGGCCCTGGCCAAGCCTTGACTTTACCTGGATAGAATGTTTGCCAACAGATCCAGATATTTTCTGTCCCAAATCAGTATTTGAGTCACCTTTTGACTCAACAATTTGACCCTATTAATATGACAGCTGGATCAATTTTGAAGTGGGCTTGGAGTATCATTTCCGGAGGTGATGATCCAATCCTTCACTGATTTTTTTTGTTTCTGTTTGTTTGCTAACTACGGGATGCTAGTGCAGTGTTTTAGTAATTAATAGCAGTTTTATATTATATACCCTATTAATAATGTTTAAGTTTTAATTGATTTTTAACTGGTATAGGTTCTTATTAATTGTGTATATGGTTTTGTGTTGCTGTTGATGTTTATAACAGAAGTACATCTCATTTTTATTTTTTTTAAGAAAAACAGGGGAAATGGATACCCCACAAGCATTTAATTAGTGTAATTCATTAACTTCAAGGAGAGAAGTGTCTGTGTTTTGTTGGCAGGTTCAGAAAGGTCACCTGTCCATCTGACCAGACTGTGTGCCTCTGAACACACGAGATCCAGTGAACAGAGATGTCATCACACAGCCGTGGTACTCCAGACATGGATCAGAAGTGGACCTCAGGACACAGTTGTGTCTGAACACTATATAGACAGTTGCCAACAGAAATTTTATGTTGTTATTATGATGTTGTGTCTCTACCAATTTTTCAGGTATCCTTTGTTTTAAGATTTAGAAGGATCTGAAGAACAACTTGAACATCAAAGCCCTCAGTCACCAATCAACTGACAGCTGACATCACAGGAGCAGTGAACGTTCCAGGACTGAATCGTGCTGGAGAAATTCTGTAGAAGATCTAAGAAGTGTAGAGACTCTATCTAATTGTATATAAAGCAAATTGTAGTTGTGTGTTTACCCTTTTAGCAAATTGCTTTCACGCTTAGACTACATATATACCAGAGCACGTGTGTTAAAAGTAGTTAGATAATAGTTTAAGTGTTTAGCTTGTGTAGTAATTGTTATGTTAGTATAAAGTATAGGTATTCCCCCTTCAAGAGGTAGTGTAAGCATCTTTGAAAGTTCATTTAACGATTGAAGTTCTAGCTGTGAGTTTGCAAATATGGTGTCATTTACATGGTAAAATGCTTATGGTAATTGTGTTGTGTATAGTCCTGACCAACTGTCTGCTAACTAACATCCAAAAGTGACAGAATATATGGGTCACTCTGGCACATTGAACTGGCCAAAGGTCAATGTGTTTGAGCCTAGCCACACCTGGAGATCCTTTCGCACCTGTCTCATAGGAGTCCCTGAATGGGATCCTCCAGCATTTAAAGGTTTAATTAGTAACGAGACTTGACTGAATCGATTGGCAATGTTGCAAGAGTGCAGTCGCACTGTTGGCTTCACATTAAGACAACTTGAAGCCTGTTAGCAAGCAAAAATTACCAAAGTTCTTAATGTTACCATAGAACCCTTGGAAGAATTAGATTTGTTAAGTTCCACCAATACCTCAGGTGGATAGATAATGTTTGAACCCCTGACAAAAAGTCATTCTAACAAAGTAATGCGGCACTGGGCTGCAGTCAACCCTATAGCTGATCTCATTACTACCACTGTAAGTAAAGCCTTTATTTGTGGTGCAGTCTCACAGGACAATTACCAAAGCGATTACCTAGTTCCATATTCCTAATCTGTGGAGATAGAGCATGGAATTAGAATCCTGCTAATCCACATAGAAGACCCTGTTATCTTGGGAAACTCACTTTGTTCCACCCAAGCTTACATCAATTCTTGAATGTAGCTAGCAAAATGAAGAACATCAAACAGTCAAAGCGAAGCCTGAATGAATTAAAGTTTAGCAACTCTAAAAAGGCTCGCTTGTTAGACTAAGGAAGAATTGAACTTAACCTCCACAATGTTAAGTGAGCTTTCAGCCGATGTGAGTAGTGTGTATCATGCAGTACTATGAAATCAAGTTGCAATTGACCTTTTGCTCTTAGCACAAGGACATGGTTGTGGGGAGTTTGAAGGCATGTGCTGCTTAGATCTTACTGATCATTCAGCTTCCATCCATGAGCAACTACAACAGCTACAAGATGGGTTGCATGCCCTGAAAGAAGATAGTGACCCCATCGGAAGTTGGTTCACCCGCTGAGGCATCACTAGATGGTTGAGGTCTCTTGTGCTAGAAGGGGGACGGACTTTACTTATAGTGTTAATTGGGATGACAGTCTAAGTTGTATGTTATCTTATCCAAAGCCTGGTTTGTGCAAAAAGAGAAAGGGGGAATTGTTGCTATATTTTATATATTAGTAAAGGCCTGTATGCACAAACCAGCCTTTGAACTAAGTCGTGATATTAAGGGCTAAAGTCCTTGAAACCTTCATGCAGAAGAGAGAGTAAAGCAAAACAATATCCCTGTGTGTAAGAGAAAAAATGTAAACTGTGTGTGTTAGCCAATAGTAGCTTGTTCTGCCTGCAGACCCTGTAGAACCCTATAAAAGTGTGCTAAAGATAGAAATAAACTGGCATTCACAATTACTTCTGTGAAGATTGGTGAACAGCTCGGGGGTCTTTCAATAATTAAGGTTAAATAGAAAAGCTAGGACTGTAAATGTGTAAATTAGAAAGTTTCTTAGGTCACTAGGTGAAAAAGTTAAAGTCTGGAGTTTAAGCAGTTTAGAGAACAGAAGACAAGATGGAGGATTTAGGGTGTTGTCTCTTGTCCTTCTTTCTTCTTCATCTTCTTCTTCTAGAGGCTTTTGGGTAGTAGTAGGTGATTGGATAGAAGATGCCACAGTGCAGCACACAGTTGTTGGGTCATTGGGTCACTAAGAAAAATAATTTACTTGGCATCTGTTAATTGGGTAAATGGACATATAAAAGACTTTGAAGAAGATATTTGTTAGCCATTTTGCGCCTTTCTATCTTAGTGCACATAGCTCCTTGTACCTTGTATACATGTAATGCTGATAAGAGAAGAATAAACAACCAAGTCCGAACAAGAGAAAACTGACTCTCATAAATTTCAGTTCAAGGGGAGAAAGAACTTAGCCATGAGAGTCATATAGAGACAACAAAGGTGAACTTACTTTTCAGTGGTGCAAAATGCTGTCAGTTCTCAGAACTGGGCAGTATTGACTTGATCTCAAGCACAGAAAAAAACCTCCTGGCAGCTTCTCCCAGAGAAATCACTTCTGTGGTTGTTTCCCACTTCTTTCCCTAAATGCCAGACTACCACATTAGTGGATTAGGAAATACAGTTGCTGAATCTTGGAATATATTAGAGAATCACACAGAAACGCAGAATACGCTGAGGTAGAAGGGATTCATAAGGATTATCAAAGTCCAAATGGTAGCCCTGTGCAGGACACCCAGGAGTCCATGTCCCTGAGAGTGTAGACCAAAAGCTTCTTCAACTCTGTCAGTCTTGGTGCTGTGATCACTTCCCTGGGGAACATACTCCAGTGCTCAACCTCTGGGTGAAAAACTTTTTCCTGCTATCCAGCCTACACCTCTCCTGGCACAGCTTCGGACCATTTCTTGGATCCTGTCAATGGTTACCACAGAGAAGAGATCAGTGTCTGCTCCTCCTCTTCCCCTCATGTGGAAATTGTAATTGCAATAAGGTCTCCCCTCAGCCTCCTCTTCTCTAGGCTGAACAAACAAAGTGCCCTGAGCTACCCTGTATTCAGCTTCCCCTCAAGGCCCTTCACCATCTGTGTTGCCCTCCTTTGGACACTCTAGTACTTTAACATATTTCTTATATTTTGGTGAAAAAAACTACCTTTTTTATTATTAATTACCTTCCATTATTTTTTCAAATCCAAATCTACTGTTGGTTGAGGTTTGTGGATGAGTACTTGGGAAAAAAATAACAAAACCCAAATGCAAATAACACCTTCTGCATTCTCAGTCTCTAGGATTCGATTATGAGAATGCAAAAAGTTACACTGAATATTTTTATGAAAATTACCATCTCTGCTCAGATGATCATTTCAGTTGAGGAACTGCTATAGTACCTTCAGTTTAAAACCAATAGCAAGAAAAAATATCACCAAAACTGACAGCAAGACAGACAGATTTGCTAGCACTATAGCAGTTTTCACACAGCCCTGGAAGTCAGTTTTACAGTAAAAATTTTTAGCAGACCTCACTACTGGCATAAAATCTCTCCTTCAAAATGATAAATACTCAGCAAGGTAGAAGCTGTGATCATTTTCCCACAAGCAGAAAAAGCAAGGGGAAAAGTAAGTGAGAAAGTATCTAACTTGGATCCAAAAAGCCAACAGGAAACAGAAGGTTTATCACTTCCAAGTACACATTTCAGTGTGCTTTAACTTCCGTCATGAATTAATGTAAGAGCATCCCATCTCTATGGTGCATTTTTTTTTTCCTTTAGTGAATGGGGGAAATAGAAGGGGTACACACTCTAACTGGCTGTGGGTGTTCATCCTGTGAGACTAGCCTGGAGCTAGTTCAAAACACACAAATTCAGCACCAGCTTTACAGACCTGCTCTTCTTGCCTTATCCTTTCTGCCAACAAGAAGGATGTTTAGTATTGTCAAAATGCCACCTGTATGGTGGTGGTCCCTGCTTGTGAGAGCATTTCCACCCCCTCTGGTTAACCTGGTGCTGACAGTGTCACCAGTTAATTTCTCACCCCATTCTGACTAACAATTGCAACTTTGCACAAATAATTGCTGCAATCAGGCTGCTTTTTCTTGAGTTACTAGTTGGCTTGATTATCCAGGAGCTTAAAGTCTGGACAGCCTCACAGCCTTGGCTATTCCCAAACAGCCTCTTCATTCCTTTGACACTATTGACAAGTTTGCCAAGCCTCCAGTCACATTCTTCTATGTTTTTGTTTTCACTTCTGCCTACCCTTTCTTCTGCTGGAACTGAAATTTTTGCCAAACCTCCCAGGTTTGCTTATTTCCCTCTTTATACCTTCCCAGTTAGAGAATGTCATTGCATGGCAACACAATGCAAAGTATTAATTTAGTGACACAGAACAGTCTAGCTAAAGGCTATTTCAGCCACACATAGGTTCATTTTTGTGGAGAAGAGTAGACAGAAAAAAGGGAAAATGTCCACAGATCCCACAATTCTTCTTTATTTGGAAGAACAGCTTTTAAATTAAGTCAAGCAGTGTCTTGTTTTATCATTCACTTATTTAGCAAAGAAAGGAATGAATTAAAATACCCCACACAACGAACACGTAATTATTCCCTGATATCAATATGCAGATTCACTTTTGAACAATTTTTAATGAATCTGGTTTTTCACTATTGAAGTCATCTTGTACTGCGCATGGATTTGTGCAGAAGCAATACATTTTTGGCTCAATTCTGTAAACACGTTAAAATAAGTAACTTGCTACATCTATACCATTGAGCTTGGTGTGGTTACTTATGTGATGACTAAAATTATACTCAAGAGCCTAGCTTATGCCATGGAAATGACACTGAAAATTAGAAGTATATCTCTCTAGGCTCACTGCAGTGTTGGTGGAGAGACACAAGCCCACATCAAGATGTAACTCAGTCTAAGTATGTTTTCCTAGATGAGACACAGACAATGCTGGTCGCAGCTACAATTAAAATTGGCCAGATGCCTCAAGCAGAGCAAGATAAGCTTGGACCAAACTGTTTACAGAACTGATCTCATACAGCAAGGCCATGACGCATTCAATCAACACTAGGAATGTGCTCATGTTGTGCTGATTTTATTACAACTGGTCCTACATTTAAAGAAGTGAATATATTCATACTATAATTATGAGGAAAAAAATACTGAGCATTTAATCCTGTTAACATTTTACTTATATCTGGGACCTCTTACATTCTTTTCTGGTTTGAACAGCCATATGGCCTGATGCTCTGAGAAATTTTTTCATTAACGTAAGTGTTTCAGTAGCTCTTGATTTGTATGCTGGTGTGGTATTTTCCCAGACTCTGGTGTGGATCTCTGGTAGAGCTAACTAAATGCACAGTATCCTATATCCATGTGAGACTTTAATCAGTACTGCTTAATAGGCTGGAAATCAAAGCCATTTAAGACCCATTATTTTTTCCACCCTCTTATAAAATTCCCAATCCTAGTAAAAAATTTCTTGATTAGTTTTAGCCAAACCACACTGCTTCAACATCAGATGACTGCAAATGGCTGGAAAGGCTTCTACATAGAGTAACCTAAAAAGGCCATAAAGATCATCAGACTCAAATCAACATCCAAGATATATCTGCAAACACAGGAGTCCATTTTCTAAGCAACTGAGGTACATATGATTCAGAAATAAAAAATAAGCACAAAAAGTTCTTAGGCATAATGGAGTTGGCCAATGAGTGCATATACCGTGCAGGACACGACTGTCAGTCTTGCTTCCTCCTCCCTCCATGCAGCTTCCTCCTCCCTCCATGCAACAGGGCTACATGGAAACAGCTCTACTAATTTTCATTTATCTGCCAAATTGTTTGCATTCAAAATAGAGAAGCATTTTTAAATTTATGCAATCAGTGTAAACATGGTTAGCAATATTAACTAATGGCATCAGAGGTAATATAATTATTTATCCAAAATAGATCACTTTATCCAAAAGAAAGAATGAAGGTTATTTAAGTATGGCATTTGATGAGCAAGGGACTTGATCTTCCCTTTCAAACAGTATAATAATGCTTTTATAACCAAATCCTACCTTGAGAAAATTTAAGAACTCTACAGGCCTAAACAGGGTTTGCAGAAAATGTCCACTTGTTATATTTTTGACAGAAAGAAGAACAAGAACTTTCAAGAAGAAATAGACATAGTTTAATAGGGGACTTGGCAGTGCCAAGTTAATTGTTGGACTCAGACATCTTCCACACTAAACAATTCTATGAAATCTGCCTTTTCAGTTTTGTAGCCTATTGTAGAAAAAATGCTAAACAAAGTTGAAAATTAATAGAGACAGCACTTTGCCTTGCTCCATGAACTAGGAAAAGCTGTACTAAACTATCTGGGCAGCTATATAGAATTCAGAAGGTGAAAATACTTACAACATGTGTAAATAATGTTATACACCCCAGTGCATCTGGGGTCCTTTAAAATTACCTAAGACACAAATATCTAAAGGCTTTAAAACCTGTTGTCTCACAACCTAGCATGACAAGGAGATCTTGCCATCAAATTTTCCCCATTTAAGTGCTGTGACATTTCCATGTTTACCCTGCTGCTTCAGGTAGAGTTTTAAATATATTTCTACCTGTGATATAGAACAATTAATTTAGGAAGCTAAATGACAAAGAAAAATAATTAAAAGAAACACTTTCCTGACATGCTGGCATGGGAGCTGCTCAAAGACCTGTAACACCTGAAACAATCCTTTAAGGAGAGGGAAGTGTGAGCAGACTGAACATCTGCTAAATGGATTTCTACCTATGATCATGCAGACTTAACCAAGGGCATTATTACCACATATGTAAGATGTATCTAAAATATGTATTTATGCATGAAAAGAATTAAAAATAGATCACTATAAAGATAGGTGCACCTCAAGCCACTGAAGAGTTAGGAAAAAAAGATCATTTCAGTAATTGTAATTGAAAGGTGTAAAATAAAAATACATAGTTCAAATATTTTAAAGATATTGGTCTCAAAACAATTAGTCTAACTATAAAATGCAGAAGTTGGACTAATGTGCTCTTAGCACAGGGGCAGAAAGGAACAATGATGCTCATATGTGTGTATGTATGTGTGCTGCTTTTTCTTGGCAGTAGCAACAATATAGGTTTTATCTTATTTAAATAAAAAATTTATCTTCTGCCATGAACACAGTAATTCAAATACCATCCTGGTTATGATTTGGAAAGCTTTTCTCCCCTCTATTTCTAGCAAAGAAAATTTTATCCAGAGCAATCAGCTAATTTATTCCTGGAAAACCAAATCTAATGTGAAGTGAAAAATCACAAATTATAGAGTCCCAGCATTATTATACTTTCTGGAGAAGAGATGGTGTGAAGGTGAGGGGCTTTCATTTGACTGAGTTAGTAATAGTGAGGACTGTTCATCTGGAAAAAAAATGTGTGGCTGATCTTAATTACTTTAATAGATAGCAAATGTGTCTCCATCTTACTGCATAGCATTTTAAAGACCACTTTGAATTTATTTTTCTGTAGAACAGATTGGAAGCATAGTGCTACATTCAGATCTATCCCCATTCAAAAATGTAGCTCACTGCCATGAGTAGATACAGTATTTACCATTGCTATGGAAGTGTTTGTTGGTACTTTCTGATTTTTTTATACATAGTTGTGAATCATTATAATCTGTACATATTTTTCTCATTTTGTCTCTCATAACAAAACCTAATTAACAAGGGCTCTAAACAGAATGTACATTTGATGTATCACTTATATCAAATGATACATAGAAATGTATAATTTCTACTCTGCTTCTCTTGCTCATCTCCCTAGTACTCTAGTGGAATTGTCTTTGCTTTTAGCAAGAAAATGAAAGCCCAGTTCTTTAATCTTTAATATTCACTTATAATTTCTTCTCACAAGCTTCTGAGAATAGCAAATGCTTCCTTTCTACTATATACTCTGTAAAATCTCACTCAAATCCCTGCAATTTTCTTTTTAGTTATACATACAGAATTTCAGATACAAAAATAAAAATGTCATGAATGTGGGTGAAAATGGACAGGACAAAGAAAAATGGTATAAGACTTTGTGTTTCCTCATCTACCACTACAAAAGGAAATAAAACTGATAACTTAAAACTCAAATAGTATTTTAAATATTTACATCAATGAAGTCCAACAAGATCATCACTTGAAACACCATAAGAATGTTCCTCTAGGGGTTGACTGATGCAGGTCAGACATGGCAGCAAGACAAGACAGCCCTTTGAAAATGCATCTATATTCTCTGAGCCAGCTTTGTTTGTCAGACCTGTGCATATAAAGTAGAAGCTGGAAAGAAAAAAGCAGATCTATGATTATGCCTACACACCCCCGAGAGCTAGAAATGGCACACAATCCATGGTGCAGTTGTACTGTTCTCTTGCCAGACTGGTGGCAAGTGCCACAGCCATCAGAGACAAGTCTGTCCCATGGGCATGCACTAGGTAGAAGTGCCACTACAAACCCACATGCTGCAGCAAGGCTAGGTTATTAAAGACACAGAGAAAAACCTCCCAGTGTGCTCCTCCCATCTGCCCTCCTCCCTTGGCCTCCCTGTTGGACGTGCCCTTCTACACCCTTGCAAAAATTAAACTGAGCAAGATGAAAGCATTATGTGACTGGGCTGTTCTTGCAAACTGGAAACCACTAACCCTGGAGGTGTCTGGGTTAATTACAAGATTGTATCCCTCAGTACAGCCTTAGTACCTCTGCACTCTGGTCAGCTGAACTGCAGTCGGGGTGATTCACAGCCCAGGAATATCACAGATCCCAGAATTGCTGCAGAGGATCACTAAACCATGACATTTCTTCTTGTCATCCCCAGCACCTTGTGAGCTCTTTTTGACAGGGTGAGCTTCAGGAAAGGGCTGACAGCAAGACTCCCTTTTTAAACCCCAAGGAAATAAAAGACAATGTCTAAAAAGAAAATTAGATTTGTACTTTTTTAAACTCCAGAATTACTTAGTTACTTGTTAGATAAATATGAGTGGAAATTTATAAAACTGAGCAAAGCAATGCAATCCTCATGAGTGGTCCAGCAACAGTGAGGGGCTACAGCTGCCCCTGACACTGAAGGCCAACCTTGTATTATGGAAAGAAAACATCATGTCAAAAACAGGTGGTTTGGGCTTTTGGTAGCAGTGGGACATTGATGGCTTGGATCACGCTTGAAATGTCTCTGAACTTAATCTCTGAAGTCTCAATCACATGAGCACTTGAATAGCATAGGCCTTAGAGACTGGGGAATTACAGGAGGCAAGAAAATACACAAGCCCATTAGAACTCGTCATAATTATTGAAATCTGTAAAATAGGTATTAGAATAAGTCTTTGCAGTAAGATGTGGATTGAAGTATTTGTTTCTCTCCTCTAGAATCAGGTTGTTTTTGTTAAATGCCTGGGAAGGAAAAGAAAAAAAAAAAAGAAATCAGACAATATAAAGAACATAGGGAAGGTAACCACTAAGTGCTCTTTCACCAAGGCAGGTTTTGTGGCAAATATCTGTGTAGAGTAAGCCAATCAAAAATGCATTGAGAAATACCTGTACATTTACAGAAACTTGCATCTGCAAGAAGTATCTTCCTGTGTAATAACATTCCTACAGAATGCAATTCTACTTTAAAAAGCCGGGGATTTCCCCCCCCAATATTACAAAACTAATTTTATAATTCTAGGAATATTTTTAATCATATATATGCAGTTCTTCCTATTAGAATTAGAGACTTACTATATTTTTAGTGAATAAGTATTATTTTCTCTTTACCGTCTTAATTCCCTGATCTTCAAGTGGCAGAAATGTCTGAAGGCCTTAAGAGAATAAATCCTGTTTTTTAAAAAAATAATATTGGTATTCAAAATATGAATTTTTAAAGGATTATTTTTTGTTGTTGTTATTTCTGTAGCTATGTAGAGAGATGATGTGGCATTCTAAAAAGCTACAAATTAGGTTCATATTCCACTGCTGACTAGAAGATCCAGAGTTTTCTTGCTGTTTTTAATGATTTGCATTAAAATTTCTTGAATTAGAAAGAAAAATGCAGAAATTAAGAACTGGATTATCCAGGTAGGATTTAAGAAAAATCCTCATTTGCAAAAAAGCTTTGCAGCTGCATGAATAAACTTTGTAATCTGAAGATACTGGACTAGGTATTTTCAGAATGCACATCCTTTCTTAATTCAGTGGATCTGAAAAGCAGCGTTATTTTAAAATGTCACAAAAAGGAAACAGCAATTTGGAAAAAATGATGAAATAGTATGGATATCATTAGAGATTCTCAGTTTATCTGTACAGCTTTTTCACAGAGTAGTTTGGCTATAAACACTAACTAAGAATCTGACCCAGAATATATTCACCAGATACATCTCCCATATAGAGACGTAGTGCAGGGAGATGAACAGTGCCCTTGACATTGGATCATAGAGCCAAAGGACTTTCTTGAGTATATGCCATGGTGAATGGCCCGATTTACTTCTTGAACAAGCCTTGAGGGAACACAAGTAGGAAAAAAATCCCACAAAACAACTTGAATGATTTTCTTTTTTTCCAGGAAAACCTGCTGTATAAATTACACACAAATGCAATACCCAACTTTCGCCTAACAGAGGTTGACAAGTGAAAGGATCTGCAATTACAACATCACAAGTGAAATCAATCTACTTTTGTCATTAACAATCAGCATAAATTGAGCTCAAATGCTACTGTGGAAAAGTAGCAAGGAGAATTCTTTTGATACGGGAGAAATGTCTAGGTGTATAGAATAGCTCCCAGCCTTCTGCTCACCTTGATGGCTTCTACAGAGTCGTATTTGTCCAGTTTGTTAATGTGGTTGGTGATGCTGGTGTTGAGTGGAGCTGGTGACACTGGGTGGATGACAGTCGCATCGTGGGACTGCTGCTGGTATCGCTGGCAGTACGTGTAAACAAGCAGGGTGAGAAGGCAACCAAGAATTGAGCTACTTAATCCCACTGTGATCATGTGGAACATGTTGAACTCTACAGAGCAGAGAGAAGAAGGCAACCTTAATTTAAAGGCAGTAGCAGTAAAAGCTTCAGCTTGGGGAAAATGTAGACAAGTGTTTGATAAGGGAATTTTCACGTGTTTCCCTGAAACATCTCAATTGCAATGGTTTATCCCTACAGTAGTAAATTCATTTTACCTCTCTGAAGGGACCATTATAAGAATCTTAGATACACATACATCCCTGTTAAGTAGAGATCACTGAAAGATGCTTAAACAAGTTCAAAACACAAAAGAAATATGAATTTCATTCTGTATGTTTGAATAGTTCATCAGGTTTTTTTTTCAGACGGTATAATACAGACTTGTTATATATAAATTATGTATATAGTGTACATAAATAGTTTTTTTGTTTCAGTGAACTACAGTACCACCTCCTCTGATGCTATTACCGTTCTTTCTCTTACACATAGTGACTTGTGGCAGAACTGACAAAATCCTGGTATCTTTTAAGCCCATTCCATAAATGTATTCCATATCCCTTTTATTAGAAGCATCGGCAAATGTTTTCCCATCCCTGCTTTAATTCTTGATGATTACCATTCTTTTTGTATCTTGGGCAGTTTGTTCTCTTCTCCAGCTCTTGGAATTTTTTCTTTATTTAAGGGGGAGTGAGGAAGAAATGGCAGCATTATAGAGGGAAATGGGAAGTGGCAAGAAATGGACTCCTTGAATCTCAATACACCTTTAAGCATGGCAGCCAGAGAGTGCAAAATCAACAACTCAGAGCCCAGCACCCTTCTATCAGCTCTGCTCTTCAAAGGTACAATGGCATCAGACCATGGGAAACCCTCTCTACCTACACAAGGATTAAAACTGAGAGGAAGCCCATTGCTCATTAAACTGTAGGAGGGAACCTGAAGCACAATCATTCCCTGATGTTACTGAACAGAGATACCAGATCAAATATGGCACCAGTAGGATTAGCTCAAAATAGACAAGTTGCACTGCTTTCCATTGTTATTTTGAAATGGAGCTGTGCTTTTTGAGTTACTTTAGGGAAGAAGTATCACTGAGAAACTCATGTTGGAAATTTAATCTTAGCATGATTGAAAATTTGTTTGTTGTTGCTTAAATGTACAAATAAAGGATTTTAAACTGATATACTGGTGCTAGCCTTAAAAACATCTCTTAAACCTGTTTCACTGTAGTACAGAAAAACAGGCCAGTACATATGTCTCATTTTTTGTAAAACCTAAGGCAGGACCTTTACATGCCTACTGAGTACTTAGAAACACAAACTAATATTAAGGTGATTCAGCTGACTGTATCAATATACCAATCTATCACTAAAATATCCTTCTACACCTTTATGAGGGTTTCCCAATGCTGTAGAACTTGGCAAAATGCTTTCAGAGTATCACTGTTAGTTAGCAAAAAAATCAAATTACATTATCTTGGCTCCCATAACAAGTTACTATTTACACAAGTACTCTTGCATAACCTCTGTATTTTCACTGTCCTTTATTAGGTTAAAATTGCAGCTTATCTGTGCATGGAAGAATACTAGAACTGGCCAGAGCTATTACCATGATGACACAGACTAAGCGTGATAGCTCAGCACATTAAAAAAAAAAAGTTAATTTTCCTTCTTCTTATTGTTATGTGGTTTTAAAAGTTTTCCCTTTCAAGATCATCACAACTCTCCAGAATGGAACATTTTATTTACTTTTTAGTTTTATCTCTGGCAATAAAGTTGAAAATGAGTCCCAGATAGAGTCTGGGCTATTAAATTGGTTAGCAGGCTGTTTTTCTGCTGTTTATTTTGAGACTAAAAGAGGTTTGTGGACTTATTATCCTGAAAATGGTGGAGTAACAAATTTCCAAATTTTGACCTTCTGATAACTAGATTATTATAGGTATTTCTTTTTGAGTACAAGGGTGACTGCCACACTGACAAAGAAGAAAATACAGACATCCAATAATACATGTTCTTCTCTAAAAGGTCACCAAACAGTTGGATATTTAATGAGAAATCCTGTATCCTTGTAGTAACTACATTTTTCTGTACAAGTTACTACTTTTTTCTGTACAAGTGATGTACAGAAATAATGAGAATGCAGCATTTAGAAGGTAGAATAATACTAAGGTATTATTAAATATATGTTGTTTGTATAATATATTTTATATTTATATTATAAAAGGTGAAATAAAAGAAAAAAATGGGGAATCAATATTTCAGCATTTAATAGTCATCTCAAGCTGAAAAGCTTACCGCCACATCGTTTCTTTTCTATGCTGCTGGATTGTGCCACAGGTATTTCTAGAAAAATAAATAAACCACTTAGGCCAAGAAAAAAAAATATTGCAGAGAACTTCTAGTTAGATTAACACAGTAAGGATTTAAAAATTCATTCTACTACATCCACTTCAAATTCAAGGTAAACAATATTTTTACTATGTGGTAGAATTAATAGAAAGGACCCATGATATCTTCAGGTTCCTTAGTTTCCCAAGAAAAGGCAGCAATTTATTTTTAATTCTTGCCTCAAAACATCTCTGGAATGAAATGGATGAAATGCACATAGAAACATTGTTTGTGGAGTTTAGGCTTGTGGAGAAAGACTTGATTTACTGAAGTAAAATTAACTACAGTTTAATTACCCTGCGTTCAAATGTGCTCGTTACTTCTGAAGTCACATCTAGCACTAATGTGAAAAGTGGTAACTTATACATCTGAAAAAAAGATGACCGCCAATTTCATAGGTCTCAGTTGTAAACTAATAAAACGCAATTCTATCCTGTATCCTTACAATTTTAACTTTGAAAAAACAGAAAAAAATCTGTTGGCAGTCAAGCTTTTCCACTCCTTACTTCCAGACCATGATTTCTATTAAGGGAAGTTCTGCCTTACAAATCAGTCTCTTGAACCTCTCTGAAAGGGTCAAGGATCACCTGTATACAATTGGTGTAGCTGACACAGTATACCTGGATTTCAAAAAAGCTGAATTTTGAGTTCTTTGATAATGCCTTTCCAAGCAACAAATGAAGTGAGGAAAAAGATACAGACATGGGCTAGTATTATGTGCCCTATTCTTACAACAGAGGAAGGCTGCCACTTCTGCAGGCATTAGTCTTTTCAGCCAAGAGCTGAAAGGAGGAAACCCCTGAGTTAGAGGACCTGGATGAGTAAAAGCGAGCCAAGTGAACCAAAGAAAGCAAGCTAGATTTCCTAAGGTGGGTGTAATGGGCATGACCCTATCTGCTGTGTTACTGGTAATATAAGGAGGAGTAGCAAACAGACCAGAAGGGCAAGAGACATGGTGGCTTGTTTGAGATTCTGAAAATGCCTACCTTCTAAAACATGATGTAGGGCTTATGTTGGATTAAGCTGCAGATTCACAGAATGTGAATATTAATAGAACTTCAAAAGCCTTAGATAAGGGAAACTACAATGTGGGAATTTTTGCTCTCATACTAACATTTTTCATGTTAGTTTTAGAGGAAAATACTATTTGGGAGTTAAAGCATTATGCACCTTCCATAAAAACAGAGTTTAACTTTGCCAATGTCTTTATTATGTTGTACTATAGTTTACTGCATAGTCACACAAAGAAAAGGTTGCCGCACTGAATAAAAACAGCTGCATTTCAAATGCTACATTAAAACATAAATTTTTCTGTCTGTGAAAAGAGCCCTAGCTTTTTTTTAATGTACATAGGGAGAAAGTCGACTGTTAACAGAAGTGTATTGTGAGCCACCCATACTGTTGTGCGGATTTAAATGACTCCTGTGATTTAAAAACAAAAGTACAATCCTGAGTTTCAACGAATACTATAGTCTAATACATAACATGACTGTCCATGACATACTTAGCAGTCATGGGAGATAAGGACTAGAGGCAAAGCTAATAGTATTTACCTTTCTGAGCAGTTATTAATGTAAGGCGACCTCTGAAATTATTTCCAGATTAACAACCACAGCACCCATTTTGTACATGCAAACCAGAAAAACTACACCTTAGTTTCTTTAATAATCCAAGTCTCAAAAACACTTAAAATAAAAAACAAACTATTTTTGCTTGCTGTGTGTACTCATCCCCAGCTACCAAGAATGGGAGAGACCTGCAGAATACTGTGACAGTGACTAACCAAAGTGTCAGGCAGTGTCAGCAGGGACAGCTCCACAGCACTGGGTGCCATGGGACAGATTTTTATGTAGACACCAGATCTAACAATACTGTCTCTATACAGTAGACCAACATCCTTGTGCTCACTAAAGGCAAGTTCTTCTTCAGCTCATGGATCTGCACAGCGCAGTCTGGAACAGTGCTATGCCTTGATCCTGAATCCTGAAAACTAATCCTTCAAGAAGCTAGCTGATCTCACCTGGTATAAAGTTGGAGTCCACAGCACAGGCTCGGCTCTCTGTGGCGTTCCCTGTGCACTGGCTGCCCACAGGAAACAAAATGATGCACTGTCGAGCACGGGTCTGGAAGCCAGACAAGTCACAGTCAGACCACTCGGACCACTCAGACCAGCTGTCTGCAACAGGCAGAGAGGGACACACATGTAGACACTGTGATTAAGGAGTTCAAGTGCACTGCGTGACAAAGAAACAGCTTGTTTTTCTGAGTTAGGACAGAAAGCCTCCTCCCCCAGCTATCACCATCTAGTAGAGGGCAGCTCCTTCATTCCAATAAAACAAAGACAGTTTGACTTTGGCAGAAGTCTGAAATGTTGATGAGATGGTAAATTTGCTGCAGACATCTCATGGTTTTGGCTTCTGCCATAGCCTTTGTGTGTGGAAGTGAGAAGCCAGAGGATTCTGTGAGAGTGACTGCAAGAGCAATAGCTCTATCCTCCGTCTGTCATTAGGGTAGACAAGGACACTGCATTTTTTGTGTACCTGTGTTGTGGTTTTAAACTACTAACAAAAATTACTTATTTTTTTGTTGTGAGATATGGATTAAAATAAGAGCAAAACAGGCTTAAAACTTAAAAGGAATAAAGACAGTTTATTAACAGACTATTAGAATAAGAATACTAAAATAAACTTTCAGAAAACCCTTTTACTTCTTACTATTATTATTTTGATTATTTTTTTGTACACATAACAACATAGAGACAAAAAAATAGTTTTACAATCTTGGTGGTCAAAAACAGTCTCAATTTTTAGAGTCTTTTCATCAGTCCTTGTAGAGAAACAGAAGTCTCTTCCTGCCAATCCATGGAGTTTTTAGAGTCCACTCCTCCCATCTCACACTATTCTGAGGTGTGCAATGGGTCAAATTGAATCTAGGAATGTTATTTTTAAGGATAAGTGATTCAAAGGTAAAAATCTTCTTCAGTTGTTTTTGTGAGCCTTCCTGGAAAACAGCCATCTCTTTGGCTCCTTTAAGGCTTTAAAATCTTCACTTCACTCGCAAGTTCCAGCAACTCACAGCATTATAACTACCCTTCTTTTCTTTAAAGTCTACACTTTGAATACTCTATTCCTCCCATACTCTAGCCATGAATTAAAGGAGTCTTTAAACTACTGTCCATCTCCATAGCTGTAACAGAAAGACTTTTCAGCAACAAGCATCTTCTTTTTTTTCTCTTTCTTATTTAAACTTAACTCTTTTCTTCACTGTTTTTGGTAGTTTTATGATGTCTTACATGTTAATTGTCTCTCTTTCTCTGTCTGTTCTAAGAAAAAGGAGTAATCTGTTGTTTATCTAGGTAGTAAAGGAATTAAAAGAAGAAAGCTACAAAAGTTCATAGTGTCCGGTTTCAGTCTAGCAGCAGACCTTGAAAACTAAACTAAACTGCTAAACTCTGCTTTTCTCTCCTTCCCCCGCTTTTCTCTCCTTCCCCACCGCCTCCCTGCGGCCCTGTCCCGGGCCTGGGGGGGGGAAGCCAAAACAGAGCTTGTTACCTCTCCAGAGCCGGAAACAAAAGAGAACGAGAGAGCTCTGAGTGTACTTCTAAAGGGGGTGTTTACAAGTTGAATTCACTTTTTAATGGTCAGATCTGCTGTAAATTCTTGGAAATGACTGATAATTGGTCAGGAAGAAAAACTCCCATCAGTCACCAGTAGCTTCAACTTCCCCTTTTTTTACTCGGTCTTAAAGGTGAAGCTACCCCATGACAACCTGACAAGTAGCAATGAGAACTATAAGAGTATATATTCCAGTCTGAAACAGGATGTATATTTCACTGCAAAAATAGAAGCATCTTGAAGATTTCTGAAGTTTTCTTGGCTGTAGATTCTCATTTTCTCTTCCCCATTCAGTCTGTCACCTATTTATTTTCTAGATTTCTTCTTCTCCTCATGTAGCTTTGGTTAAGATACTTTTATTTCATGCCTGTGTGATCTCAGATACTTTTCTTAAATGAAATTAATTGATCTCATTCCCATGAGGTGGTGTGAGTTTACTGCATTCAGCACTCTTACAACTCCAGGCCAAGTCTTGCCTTCATAGGAGTCTTCTGAGTTTGGAAAATATAGGAAAGACAGAGCTCAGGTGAACTTCCTTTCTTCTGTAAGTTTTCCCACAGAAGCAGGTTTTTATGGTTTTGAAAAGGAATAAATAGTTTCCTACTATTTCAAACCAAACTTGTTTCTACTTCAACATTTTAAGTGATTTTATGCCAATACTAAGCAAATTTACAAATTTAGTTTTGCCTCAAGTGAAAAACTGTGTATTTTCCAATTTTGATTCAAGTTAGATTGAAGAACATTAAAATTTGTGAATTAGTGAAGCTTTTCTACATTGTTAATCAGGGGAAAAGTCAAGGAAGTTTTACACTCTTTGGGGCCCCTTCCAATACCTTGTATAATTCCAAAATACAAGGTTCATATTTACTCATTCTTTCCCTTTGTTCATATGGGAATGAAGTTAAAACTCTCAGTCACCTAACATTTAACAGACTTCAGCAGGAATATTTGAGACTGCAGTCTTGAAAAATGATAAACAATAGATACTGTTTATTAAATAGATTTACCTAGCAGGTCAGGTAAGAACTAGGATATTGATATTTAATGAACAATGAATAACTGTCTGGATGAAGCCTTCTTTGAAGAACAAGACAAATACCTTGATACAATCACCTTGTAACATCTTGTTATTGTGAGTAGCAGAAATAATCAGCTCTCTCCTTTGGCTTTTCTGTTTCCTAGGAAAGGTCCTGAGAGAGGCTCATTTGCAGAGTGGGTACTAGGAGCACAGAGACAGATGCCAAAATGTAGTTCAATCCTAATTCAGAAGGGTAACTGAGAAGAACTGAGGTGGGAGTCAAGCAAATGGCCAAACTTCTTCCTGCTTACTTAGCAAATCCATGAGCTGCTGTTATCACCTCCAGTGTCAGCTGCTGGATCCAAGTAAAATAAGTACATGGATCTTAACCCTAAATATTTAGTAACAATAAAGCCCTGCTCATTCAAGCTTAAAAAGGATTGTTGCCCATTACAAATCTTGGCCCAGTTGTCACTGGTGGCAGACAGCATGTTTAAACCACAGCCAAGATTCTTGTCTGGTCCTGGTATAATTGGGATATGCAGCAGGTTGTTGGGAAGGTAGAATTAGAAAGAAATTATAAATATGACTCTGTAGCCAGAAAGGCTAAGGAAGAAACACAAATGATAGCACGGTTTGAATAATTCAAAGAAACCGGGCTGGTATGCCAGAACACATTCTTTCCTGCAATAAAACCAAGCTGAGACCCCTCTCCCCAGCCTTATAAGGAAAGGTCTGAAGAACCCTGAGATAACTAAAAATATGCAAAAATAGCGATTTCTATAGGTTGCACACAAATGTTACTGTATTAGTATACTTAGAAAGATTGGTTGGTAAAGGAATAGAATATTCATATGTATAGGTTATATAAGTAATTGTAAAAGAGAGTTCGCTCTCTCTTGGTAACTCTTAACTCTTTGTTCTCTTGGTCTCTCTTAACTCTTAGTCACTCTTGGTCTCAGCTCTGAACTCTTAACTCTTGGTTCACTCGTAACTCTTAGCTCTCTTAGTCTCTCTTAACTCTTAACTCTTCTTCACTCTTCACTCTTAACTCTTGGTCTTTCTTAGCTCTCTCTTTTTCCCGGCTCTCTCACTTCTGTTCTGTTCTGTTACTCTATTTCTTAGCAATCTTAAGTCTTGAACTCATGTATTCGTATCTTACCCTATTTTGTATTGCTCTCTCTGAGCCCGCTTTGAGCTCTATCTGCTGGCTCATAGCAGGCTCCCTCTCTCTCTCTATCCCACGCCCTGAAATAAACATCTAACACCTAACTCACTTATAGAGGTCTTTGCCGTGTCTCACACCGTCCCCAGAAAGGGTCTCCTACAGCAGGTGCCAAAATACTTGTGGGCATTCTAAATGCATCTTGTAGACTGGTGCACTCTGAAGCCCTACCTTGTCCAACATGCTTTTGACCTGCCAGATCCTTTGTTGAGGACACTACATCCCATGATAAAATACAAACTTCAGAGTACACAGGGATCATGCTAAGTCATATATGGGTGACTGGGTAAGGTTACTGTTTCATCCTGCTCTTTAGGGGACCCATAAAGAAACTACATGAGTCCTGCAGTGCACCCAGACACTACAGGACAGGTAGTCTGTGTGTCTGGTGCCAAGCTGATCCGCCTCATCTGGCAACAGAATCACAGACGAGGAGAGGGGGCACATCATTGCAAGCATGAAACTGAGGATCACCCCTGCAATGGTGAGTCCTCACACCAAACCTGTGGTTTGAAGAGGTTGTTGGGAGCTTAGAAAGTTGCAGAGAAGTAAGGCACCCAAGACTAATGTGTGATGTATGATGATGTATGATGATGTATGCCTTCAAACTGTGAAATGTGCCATCACTGGGAAGGTGATCCCATAACTTCTGCATGCTCTTCTACTGACTCAGTTCTCTTGCCTCAATCCTTTGATTTCTGTATCTTCAAAGTATCTGAGGCTCTCTTGCACCTCAGGCAGGCTCATCTCAACTTGCTCCTCAGTTCTGTGCACAAGTCATGAGAATGTAAAAGAAAGGGTGGACTGAAGAAGTGTTTAACCTGGAACTGCTTTTTGCCTCTAACATGGCAAGGCTTAATCACAACATATCTTCTTTGTACAGAATCTTGGCTGGCCTTTGAAGCCAGGTTAAGATAAAGAAGTTCCTAAGAGATCTCTTGTTGAAGGCAGCACTGCAGGAAGATCAGATTAATAAATGTAATGTTTAAATTTCTTTCATGCAGCATTACACTACCATTTCTAAATGCTCATCTGCTTTGTCCATTATTTGTACGTGTAAGTTACCAATCCAAGGACAGAATGTATTTTAACCTCTTACAGAAGCAGTAAATACTTAGGTATGAAACATTGTTTTATGCAACATATTGCAGACACCACTGCAACTGGTTACACTTACTGATAATCAGCCACTACTGATCAATACTGCAGTGCTCCCTTTCATGTTGCTGTGATTGCATTTGGGTAAATGAAAATAAAAAATACAAACTAAATGACAGAGCTTTTAAAATGCAAGATGAGAAAAATCAATGTGTTCTGCAGATACAAGCCTGTTAATTTCTTTTAATGGAATATTTGAATATTTTCAGTTGGATTTGCCATTAAATCTTTATATCCTCAATAAATTCTTAGTATCAGGATTCCAGAAAGTTTAGTTTTCTGCTAGTTTTGTTAGGGGAAAAAGAAAAGGAGTATTTCAAATGCCAAAAAAATCTTTGCTATTTTCACAACTTAAGAAATGTTATAAATTATTTCTATTTTTTGCATATTCATTTCTGTCCTGGTTGGTTGTTCTTAGATTCCAAGTGTCATTACTATGATCTTATACTGAGCATGTCACTTAAGCAGTGAATGTCAGCAATGGTGCTTCCAGATCTGCACAAGGACCAACCACTCTTCACCTGTTCTTTACCACAAGAAAATGGCTCTGCAAGCATTTGGGTCAGTCAAAACCTGTTCTATGGAACACTGTGGTTATTTTTGACCCACACACATGTAAAACAAAAGCAGTAAAAAACAATTTTGAAATCTACATTGTAAACATGAGGCAAGGGCCATTCTCATTGCTAGTGGATGATGTGCTGTTTCAAAAACCTATGGCAAATTTTCAGTGAGATTGAAATATCAATAAAATATTGCACAATGTGAAAAATATGTTTTAAGCCTCTAAAGTGTTACTGTTTTATAAGGTTTTCCAATTTCTTGAACCAAGATGAATCAAACCAACCTTCACCTCCGTTCTGCATCTGCTCCAAAATTTGGGTCACAGGCAGGTCAAAATAAGATGAAGACATTATTTATGAATCTTTGCAAACTGCCATTTATAGGAAAATGGTGGTAGAATATAAGTGCACAACAAGAGAAATAGCTACAACACCAGTACAATGAACACCCCAGCTCTGAACCTTCAAAGACGCCTTAAAAGGATTTCAAGGCAGCTATGCAACTTCTGCATAGGAATGTATACAATTTGTCTCAAAAAATCAAATAATCAACTGATTTCTATGCTTGGCTTTTTTTTTTTTTTTTTTTAACCCAATCTGCTTTAATTTTGACAAAGTAGGTACTTTTATTCTGCTGGAAGATATGTAGTGCCTAGAAAAGGAAAGAATCATAACAAGTAATATGATCCATTCAAACTCATGGGACATGCACTGCCTCATCATATGAGCAAAAAACTTTTGCTGTGAAGTCCAGGAGCTCTAAGTGAAGCAAGTAATACAGTGTGGCATCAGAGCTGCTTCTTTCCTTTTGCTGTTGCCTGTAATCCACTAATTACCAATAAATGAAAGTTTATGCGGTTTTAATCTCAATTTCTCACTTAAAATACATTTAAAAAATATTAGTTTTCTTTAATATGAGTCAAAAGGCAGAACCAAAGTTACAGAAATAGACATGATCCATAATACCATACAACTAGAAGGAGACATTTCATCTACTAAGCATTCCACGGTCTTTCATTCAGGTTTTTGTTCCTTGACTTCTAAAGTTGAAGAAGGAATTTTACAAGGACCATGGAAGTTTTCTTTGTGTTTTATATGAAAACAGGGCAAATATTATCTACCTGGAGAACCTAGTAATAACATGTGTTGAATATTTTCCTCAGCAATTTTCTTGCTGTGAATGTTTGGTGTTGTAACAAAAGCACTTCTTTGTGATATTTTTATTAAAGGTCTCATAAAGAATTTGCATGGTCCACTTAAAATTTTACACAATTTTACTTAATCCAGATTCAGATATAGTAATTTAGATTTTAATTTTTAAAGAGGGAGGAAGGAGGTAGTGTTCTGTAGAACATATTATGCTAGTACTTTACTGTAACATTGTAGCATCTAAGAGCTGACTGTGCACTTAATAAGGTAGAGAAATTATTTGCTTCTGCATAATTGATTAAAGGCATCACGTTGCCTAACTGGAAATGCCTTATTCTGGGGCACATAAAGAACAAAGATGGTTGGGCCAATTTGTGATACCTGGACATGGCTGTGTGTTGCAGAGTGCTTCTTCAGTGTGCAGGCCAAGGCAGATATCACCTCCATATGCTGGGGCTGGGTTTGTGCAGGAGCGGGTTCTCATGTAATGCCCTCCTCCACATGTTGCTGAGCACTTTGACCAAGATGACCAACAAGACCAGCCTCCATCCACTGAAAAGACAAAGAATACAGTATTTTTCCAAGCTGATGTGAGACATGACATAATCCAGCTCATCTTTGTCATATTCTGCAGAACTAATTCATAGCCAACTTAAATTATTGGATATTTTTAGTTGCCACTGAACATAGGTCCCACAAATTGAATCACAATGCAATTTAATTTTAAAAGGCGCTGGTATGCTGGAAAAACCTAACAAAATTACCCATACATGTAAGACATTTTTAGTGGTTATCATAATATTTTTAAGGGCAAAACTCTTTTTTTTTTTTCTTTTCCTTTTCTTTTCCCAGTTTTAAGGAAACAAAATACCAAAGCTTGTTTTGCAGAAATATTGTAAGCTCAGAGTAGTTTTTTATTGATATAAATAAAACTTAGGCAACTAATAACAACAGAAGGATGGAGGAATCCAGAATTTGTTTCACAACCCAGGTGGATTGCCTTAACCTTACGACCCATTTCAAATAATCTAACACAGCTGTGGGATTTGATGGGCCAATATAATGTTACAGTCTTAACACAGCTCTACCATAGATGTCAGAAGTAGAACAATGGCAGAAGTTTAAAAAAAGCAACACACATTGACAAAAAGGAGTTGCCACTTTAAGTTTCTAAAACAAGTTTTTGAAGAATAAATATTATTTACTTTCCCCTCCCTACCCCCTTTTGCATTTAGTAATTCAAGTATGTCAACCTCTTGTCAGAGTTTTCGCAGCATTCTTCTGAAATGTAGGCTGGATTTCATGGGAGACCCATTTTTCATATGGTTTATGACACATGGCCACTAGACAAGATTTAAATTAAAGTTCACCTCATTGCCTTCACAAGTCTAGCTACTTTGAACCCCTTTTATTAAAGCTACTGCTCCAGGATGTATTTCTGGTATTTACAGCAACATTGCAACCCATTTGCCAAAGCCTTTGTACCTGCAATTTGTACACGACAAAGTCAGATGTACTTCTCCCAGGGAAGTATTCCGTCTGCAAAGAATCTCAGTCTGGGATTTTTTGTTTGTTTGTTTGTTTTTTAAAAAAAAGAGACAAAATCTAAACTTTCAAAATTTTCATATCCTACAAGAAATGAATTTGTTTTCAAACCTCTATTTAAAGTGTTATCACTTGAATTCTTATGGAAGTAAATTATTTACCATGTCTTTTTGCTCTTTCCTGTTCAATTAATGAAACAGCCTTTCAAGGAATAGTTTCTACTGGTTTTCTGAAATGCTATTCCATCATTACCTCTTACCATAAAAAAAAAAAGGTTACAAATCTTAAAAAAATAGCTTACAATGAAAATATCTATGTGGTATTTGCTTTTAGATTTTCTCTTAGATGAGATGTAGAACATTAAAAAAAATAATCATTTTGGCTTTGCAGGATTGCGTATCACAAATGCACTTGCTAAGTTGAGTAGAATGATTTCTATGCAAATTATTCAACAGTGAGAAAATGAGCTAGAATTTCTCTATTAAAAGGTATACATGCATTTTTAATGTCATTTCAGATATAGTAGAGCTTCAGGTTCTCAATTGCTGATCAAACAGATAATTCACTACTGCATACCAAAGACTATTTACTAATCCTATAACTGAAGTTGTTGAATATACTGCATTTTATTCCCTATTTTGTTTGTTTGCAAGACCATCTTAAACATCAAAAAAGCATAGACTTGGCATTTCCTTGCTAAGAACTCTAGTCATGAAAACTCTTGCAACTAATTTATCTGAAATCTGATTTGGCAGACAGGATTTCTATAATCTGGTACAACATTCCAAGGATGCAATTTAAATAAATTATTTCCATTATTAAGGAATTCAGTGATTTCTGCATCATACAACAAATCATCATGCATGAGAGAGTTTTATACTACCTATCATAAATAAATACTGTATCTCATTAGAGTATCTGACTTGTTCTCTTACTCATATTTTTCTTATTCATACTGGAAAACAAACATGTCTTTTTGCCTGAGATAACTATTAATGCAGTATTATGCAAACTCATATCAAAGAAAGCCATAGGTTGTCTTCAGTGCAGATGAAATGTACTGTACAATTTTATAAAAATTTCAAGACACAGTATCTTTTATTCAGAACTTGCCTCTTTTTTTTTTTTTTTAATCATGTCAAATAAAAGCAGAAGCTGTTACCCAAGCTTTTTATTTCATATGATATTAAGGCTTTACCATTCTAGATACTCCCTTTTGTCTTCTTTTCTATTTTTCTTTTAAGTGATCTTTGACTAGCTCAAATGAATGATCAGAGGCATGTCTGCTGCAACATATAGACCTTCATGAAACAGAATTGATTCTACCTAAGATTTTCTACACAGAACATAAATTGTCTGCAAACACTGCCAGTGCATCATTCACTGTAATGGAGGCAGTGACCCCCAACACTTTCCTACTTATTTTTCAATAGACCAGAGTGAGAATTACAAATGCACCTGCATTTGAAATTGCTATTGATCTACAAGTGGCTGAGAACACAGAGACTGATGTGACTCCCAGGAACACCATGTTCCACAACTGCAGAGATCATGGCTGTAATGTGTGTTCAGATGTAAAAGGAGAAGTGGGTCTGGAGAAGGTGGGGAAGGACAAATATAATAGACTATGTTAGATTTGATCCTAGTTGAGCTGAACAGTGCAATTTTAACTGTTGGGGTTTTTTTTAGCAACTATTTACCTAGACTGCCTCTAACCTTTCAAGGACTACTGTAACCACCACTTTTATAAAGTCCCCAGAACATTTTCTTTTCAGTAACAGAGGATAATAAGGCATCATCATGGTTAAATAAGATCAAATAAGTGGGTATTTACTGCTTGAGTTTTTACAAGACCTAAATAGAGCTCTGTGGTTTCTTTCATCTTTGAGTAGCAACACAGCATCATCTGGTTTTTTCTTCCTTTTGTCATGGAGCCATTAATTTCTGCCTCTTATAGGAGGAAAAATACAAAGCAGCAAGGAAAGTTCCAGTCACTACTGTTTCTTTACATAACAATTTCATAGAGATGTCGGACAAAAGAAAGTCATTAAAGTAGTTCCACACTGAAAGATTTAGAGTCTTTACATTTTCAGTCAATTTGCTGAAGGTGGTCCCTTTAGGAAGAAGGCTCTTTTTGGCTAGGAGGGTGCTATCAAACAGTGCTCTTTCCTTTACAGTAAAGCAAACAACTTTTTGCCTACTGGCCATTGTTGAGGTTAGTATGTATATCTTCACTGTAATAAAAAATCCACATGCTATAGGGAAGAGGATGTGCCAGGAAGAAACAGTGTACAGGAATGCGATCTCCTGAGACGTCAAGACAAAACATCCACACAACTGCAGAATTTCCAAGATGCACTTTGGGTTTTACAAGGAAGTGTGAGTAGACACACTGGCCTCACCTGCTTTCATGAGAACACAGATGGAATTGCAGGCTCTTTTATAAACTGTCTTCATGTTGGGCAGCCTACTACACCTTTCCAGATACTCAGGGATCATCCCATTCCACCTCACTTAGTCTACTGTTTTCTCCCAGTCCTGTGGGATACTGCTGTGTGTTTCAGTGTGGGAAAAGAACAATTTTTACATCATAGTTTACAAAGGCAAAGTCTTATTTCTGTGATACTTTTTGTTCATAAAAGCAATGCTGGATGACACAAATAGTCAAAATAGTGCAATGCAGAAGCACAAGCCAAACAAATGATTCTAAGAAAAGAACAGTAACAAAATCTATGGGTCCACTTCAGTTTAAGTCTGTAACTGAAACTTTTAAGTCAGAAAACCAACACTTGCTTCAAAGAGCAGTTCATCCCTCTTCTTGCTGGCTACAGAAGCAGCCTAGAGAGATCAGTGCATATTATGAGATAGGCTTCAGGCTCCATTTACTGAAGTATTTTTTTTTCCTCCTGATTTATCAAGCTACCGCAGGATTAATTTTATTCTTTTAAATAATTCTTGTTTTTTTGTCGCCCAGTATTAGTTCAAAGAAAAAAATAATAGGAAGAAACGAAAACAATAAAGAAGAAAATAATAATAAAAAATGAAACCAAATAAAAAGCAGTTGGCTTTAGGGGATGCATAAATCCCCTTAAATAGTCTCAGGGATTTTTGCATATCTGAAACTCATTACTGTTATTAGCATGTTTAGTGATATATGAATTTATTCAGATCTTCTCAGCTAAAATGTCACAACTAAACTAAACTAGAACTACTAGAATAAAAATCTGAAATTGGTAAGATCCCAAAACATTGTCATGAAGTATCAAAATTTCATATCTAAGAGATGGAAACTGCCCTTTCCCTCCGATCCTCCACCATGCCCTGAGCAGAAGAAAGACCTGTGGCTTATGCTACTCAGTGGTGCTTGCACAGTTCTTCTTTAAATGTCTAATTAAGGCACATCAGCCAAGTGTCCCCATGTCCCTATGCAAAGGAATATAAGAGAAGGCAACAACAAACAAAACAGAACACAAATGAAGAAAAGTTGTCTTTTTCTACAGAGATAACTGAGTCTTCTGCAGTACTATGAACTAGGACAGTTCAGTTAGCTGTTTTATTGTCATGCAAACAGATCTTATACTCAGCAAATTCCTGTAATTTTTTTTAGATTTGAAGAATTTATCATTCAAACAACATCATTATCTATTTCTCTGCATGATGTAAATATCTTCCAAACCCCAAAGGATAACAAAACCCTGATATGACTGATTTTAGATTCCTTTTATTATTGACTGAAGATTAGTAACTCGAAGAAAACAAATGTCAGTGAGCATTCACAGATCCTTTCCATAGTTATTGAGGCTGTTCAGCTCAGTTCTTGTCAGCTTAATGCTATTCATATCTCTGAGACATAAAAAAGAGCTAAGGCACAGGTTCAAAGCTTAATTTGCTAGGGCAAGACAATAGTTCAAATTCTCCTGCCCCTCAAAGTAGCTTAGCCAGATGGAAACAGGACTGAGAACATGCCTTTGCCCTATACTGGCTCACAAACTATTTCTGCAGCTTATTTGGGAGAGTGAGATTTAATTGAAGGCAAAAATTGTATGAGGGATCATTCTAAAACTTGAACAATACAGACAAATAATTTGCCAGGACCTGGATACAATTTCTGGCACTGCTCAATTTACTATTATATATTCAGCTTTCAAATACTATGAGCAAAAGGCTCAGTGACTGCTACCAATCTGCTCATCAGTGGACCATTACCGTTTCTCTCTCCTCTTCAGGCTTAAAAAAGGTTTAACAGAACTCACTGAAGACAAAGTCTAGATAACTTCAGTAATTTTTTGAAGTTCTCAAATCCTGCATTTAGCCATCAATTTCTGTTTATTAATATATTAATAAGTATATTTAAGATGCTGCACATGTTGCAAGGCACTTAACCAAACAGGGTAACCTTGTACACTTTGATTGCTCCATGGGCTTTTTCTTTGTTTTAGTCCTTCAGAGCACTAAGAGAGGATGACACAGCCCAGATTAATTCACTCAGAAGTATAAAGTCCTACTGACCTTCAGCATGACTTAAACACCACTCAGTATATTTCTCTATCACTCCCCTTTCTCAGCAGTTTATATCATGAGGGGTTGATCCTGCCTGCAGTAAGCAGAAGAGGAAGCAAAGCAGAACCGAGCTTGCAGTGGCAGAAAGGGTTCTTTATGGCTTCCATCGCGCCTCTGCCTGCTAACCAAAATATTTCTGGAAGTATAATGACTGGACTGTTATTAAAGGGTTCTGTGCCAGAAAGGAGCATGTAAAGCTGTTCTTACCCTGAGGGAGCTCAGGAAAGTCTTAGCATCAAATTCTTTGCTGCAATTTTAATTCTAGTACTACGGAAAATACTTTCAGGTCAAGGTGAGAACAAAATCCCCTGACATTCCTTAGCCCTTCTGTCTCTTTCATTAAAAATTAAGAGAATTCAAATTTATTGGTGTGCTTCCCCATTAAGAATTTACTTCCTTCCTACAAGTTCATAATCAGGTCTAATTTATGGATAAGCCTTATTCTGCAATAATATTTTACTCTCCCATGTCTCAAAAAAAAAAAAAAAAATCAATTACATCTAGTGCTTGCAAAGTTTTCCCTTCAGATTTATCTGAGATCTGATTTAGTCTCCTATATTTTTTTCTTAATTACTGGCAAACAGTATTTCTGCAGCTGAGGCACTTTGTGATTCCTTGTTGCAGGCTATGATATATCTAAATACTTCATTCATTCTCTACATCTTTATTCAAATTTGCTTTGCTCTGAAAAGAAAAATAAAACTTGTCTCTAAATAAAATTATTAGATAGATTAGGGCACCACTTCTCACTTCAGAAAGGTCCACCACATTTTATATCAATTCATCTTTTAAAATATTTTCAAATTCAAAGTGCAGTTTTAACTTTCACTTTAAAATTAATGTTTTTTTAGTCTGAGGTATTGTTTATCTCATAAAAAACTAGGGCCTCTACAACAAACTTGTAAGTGTGTTTTAGTGGCTAAAACAATTTCTTTCAAAAAATGTAACAGTGAATAGCTGCAGAGCTTAATAAAAATACCACTTCTGAAAACTTTTGACTTAAACTTTAAAAAAAATCCCCAAATATTCAAAACAAAGTTTAATTTGAAAAGCAACAGCAAGGGCTGAACCACAAATCTAGCCCCATTATATAGATAATTTGTGTCCATTTAATCAATGTATTTCAGTTACTTCAGTATGGTGATACAATCCAATATCTCAGAGCTTGTGAGCAGAGCTGGTACTTCATACCACACCACACACATACTTCCAAGGAAGCTCAAGGCAATGTCGTATATCCTCCCTCTTGCAAAGGGAGAGATTCTGTTTGCAAGGGAAGCAAGAGCTAATAAGGAGTTGCTATGTTCTAGGTTGATTCACCTACTGCATACATCCCTGGGAAGGTTTGCCCACGTTGGTACAACGGTCTTCTAAATCTTTGGCTTAATAAATTACTGCCAAACTACTTGAACAGTACAGTTACATGAAACAGAATTGTTTATCATTTTATTATTCTGGAAAAAGTAAGGTGCTATGATTCCAGTCTGGGAACTAATGAATCAAATCATGCACTAGGGTTGTGCCCACATGGAGAAGACTTGGACCACAATTTCCTAATTGTCTGAAACATGGTGACTCTCTGTTGGTTCCCTTCCAACTCTCTTCAATAAAAGAGAGGTGGAATTGATACAATACAATAATTGATACAATTAAATTGTATAATTGATACAATATTGCTAATTGATACAATAAAAGAGGTATGAAAGCTTATTTCTAAATTTACTTGTTGCTGCTGGAAAGAACTGAGTCTTTCAGTATTCTCTCCTTCTTCCTCTCTGTGGTTTCCTATCCTTGAATGCTCTCTTCCTAAACCAATAGCATCTTTTCTTCATGTATTCTCCTATATCTTTCCCCTTTCTTTTCTCACAAAGCCTCTGTAAAGCTCAAAATCATTTCAGTTTGAATGTCTGTTTTATGAAGGGTGAGACGTGACTGAAACCAAGATTTTTTTCCCCCTATGTCAGAGACACAACAATGATTTTTAATCCAGAGTAGTTTTGTGTAAACACATATTTTACTTGTAATCATTTTCATAAAATCATAAAACAACTTTAAATTAAGGAGAAACTCAAGATTCCAAGAAAAATCTTTATGGAGTATTTGAATAACCATCTAATTTGGTCATCAGTTATGAATCTCATTTGCTGGTGGCTCTATACTAAAAAGCTATAAAAGATTTAATGCCAGAAACCACTGTGATGACAATGATATTTTGAGTTTAAATAAAGACTAGGACAGATTTCTCATATCTTGCCAGAATTCTTATGTATTTTTTTTTTCTCTACAAGTTTACATACTAAAATTATATTTTTACAGTCGATCTCACAAGTGAAAAAAGACATAGCTGTTAATATTACTGATGATAAATTTATTGACATCACACGGAAATATTACCCAAATCCACTTATATTATAAAAGTAAACTTGAACTGTAATTGATTTAAGAACAAAAACAAACCCAAAACTCACCAACTAAAATAGAAGAACCCCAAACCAAATATTGCAAAACCTTGAAGATGAGCTATTTTATTTTCACTTCTTTAATTACATTTGAAACGTACCTGGGCAAGGCAAAATGTTGCATTCCTGGTACTCTAGAGATGGGCCAAGGCAAGGAAGTCCCCCATACTTGGGCTCAGGATTGCTGCAGACCCGTTTGCGATTCCGGATACCTCTACTGCAGTCACGACTGCACTGAGACCACAGAGACCAGGGTGACCAGGCACCATTGATGGTATGAGCAGAGTATCTTCCAGAACGCAAGAAGTCCCCTGACAATCCTAATAAAATAAGGATTGAAAAAGTAATACTGAATTAAAACAGTATCTCACTCCAAAACAACCTTTTCCTCTTCAAATTTACTTCTGGACTTCTAATAGCAAGTAATATGAACAGGAAGGTTTTGTCCTTTAGTCTCACAATCACGATCTAACTTTATTCTCAAAAATCTGTTCCATAATAAAAATTTCATAATCTCTTATACAGAACTACAGTGAAAAGCTGGATCCAAGACTTCAGTTAAAACTTTATGGCTGCATTGACTGAATGGAGAATGATAAAAATTATTTCTCTCTTGCATAGGAATTACCATCAGAAAATCTCCAAATATATTACATAGACATAATTTCCTCTGTTTTACAGGAAAAAGGTGACAAAGGACACAGGATTGAGCTTCCTGTGACCACTCATCGAGCCAGCTCTCCTGGTCCTCCTGCAGGGCTCTGCCCACTCAATCCACCCAGCCTTCAGTGCTGCTGGCTGTGCAGAGAGGCTCATGGGTATCCCATGCACTGTACATGCACTAGCCATATTCAGACTTTAGATAGTGTAAACTAATAATTCCATAAAGTCTAGCAAAACTGCCCTTTTGTGAAAAGCAGTGTTTTGATACTTTAAGAAACAGTTTATTTTCCACGGAGTTGAAGTGTTCTAAGCCACATACAAACTATGGAAATCAGCCTTTTGGAGACACACACACACATCCACCCCGTAGAAAATTCCTTTTTAAAATAATCATCTGGCAAGTGGAAAACATATTTCTAAGTAAGTTTAGTACAGAGAAAAAACATTAGATTGAACAGCAAAGGATGAAGTCTGCAATTTATCGGTGAGAGGGGACACACAGATCTTGTTCACAGCATTCAACCAATAGACCTGGATATACTCCTGGGTGAAGTTCTAATAATCTGCAGCTCATTTGAGTACCTCTGTCACTTTGAGGCTTGGTCCTGCATGAGAAAAGACTCCTTCAACTGTACTAAGCACAAGACTGAAATCACTCTTGAGTTGTAGCCTTACCTCTAAGCATCATGACTAAGCATCTCCACCAACATTACTAGGATTTCCTATTGTTGCCAAAGCAGTTCACCTTTCACAGTGGAAACTCTATGACTGATGGACCAATAACTGCTGCTTTTATTGCAAGTACTTATTTAAGTAGCTGTGATGAGAGGAGGTCCTGTGAATGGTACTTCAGCCAGCAGAGGATGTGACCGGTATTGTCAACATAAGTACAGATGAACTGTATCATCAACAGTGGAGAAATGCAGGGCATTGTTTGCAGCTCTAACTGCAGCACAAATTTCTATTCTTAAGAAATTGTTTTGTGCTCTACCCACAGGCATAGGCACTGTGGAAGTATGAAATGGAGATAAAGGATTGGAAGACTTACTGAACAATGCCATGAGGACCCACAGAAATAATACTGTGAAGAGTCTGCCCAACAGCAGTTCTCCACTGAACAGGATCAGCATTCTGCATAAGCATGATGAAGGAGCCTCTTACTTGCAGTGTCCACCCTATTTCTATCCATGATTATGGCATTAGTAACACTGCTTAACTTCTTCCCCAAGAAATACAGTCACAGTCATCCCAAAGTAGAGGAGGGTGTGTGGTTTTTTTTTCCAGCTTGAAAACATGCTATTGCATGGAATGATGATGCATTGACACAGAAATACTGGTAATAAGAAACTGGTGAAATGAATAATAAAACAGCAGAATTACAATATAAAAATGGCTAAAAATGGATAAAAATTTTCATGAATTTTAGAGGGTAACTATTTCTCTCACACTGAACCAGATTCTATTACACAGATATTAAAAGCAGCATTTCAAAAATATAATACACATTCAAATGCAAAGAAGGGAGCAAGTACAGAGAAACAATGTGAACAATGATTACAGGTCCACTTTCCTGCTCTGTGTCATGGGGTTACTTTACCTTTAAGAAAGTTAAAGTTGCTGGGGACTCCTGGGAGTCTTTTGTCCTGACCAATTATCGGTCATTGCTGAGAACTGACAGCAGTTTTAGCCATTGAAAAGTAGAATCAACTTGTGAACCCCACCTTAAAGTGTACAACCAGAAGTCTGTGGTTCTCTTTGTTTTTTGGCTGTGAAAGGTGAGCAGAGTTTCGGCTTCTCGCTCTGCCCGGCCACATGTGGCCGGGCGGGGGTTGGGCCGAACCCGCCGCGTCTCTCGTCTCCCGGCCGGGAGATGGGGCTTGCGAGGGCTTGCCCCGGGCCAGGTCGGGCTGGGCCGGGCCCGGCCCAATCTCTGGCTCGGCTGCAGGTTTTGCTGTAACTACATTCACTAGAAAACTGCCGAGTGAAGAAGGAGAGGGGGTCTGGGCCTGCAGCAAGCAAAGACACCGACCACACTCTCCAGAGCAGCTATGAAGAACTTTCCATCGCAGACGGCTCCAGCTCCTGTTCAGCAGAGATCACCGAACCATCTACAAAAGCTTGGGCAGGATTTTAACTCTTTCTTATCCAGATAAGACTTGCGGATTAATCTTTTTATCCAGAAAGAGAAGAGGAGAGTGATCAACATGAAAAAAGACTTTATAAACTACTAGTGGCAAGAAAGAAAAGAAACTTCAAGAAAGGTAGAGAATTAAGAAGATGCTTTAATTAAGCTGAAATATCTTTCTGTTAAAACTATGGGGATGGACAATGAAGTCCTGAAAAAAACTCCTTTAATTCATGATAGTGTATGGGGAGGAATAGAGTGTTCAAAGTGTAAATTTGAGTAAAAAGCAGAGTAATTGTGGTATAGTGAAGTGCTAGGAGATTTGAAGCCTTAAGAGGTAATGAGAAAACTGTTTTCTAGTGAAGCGCACAGAAACAGATGAAAAATACTTTTTGCCTTTGACTAACTTATCCTTAAAAATGCTATCCCCAAACTCATGACCCATAACACATTTCAGAGTGATGTGGAATGGGAGGAGTGAGCTTTGATAACAGCAGCTCTGAGCAGCTGATATCAAGGAGACAGAAAACTATAACAAAATAGCTTTCTTGTGAGAAACTCCATAAATTAACAGAAAGGAACTTCTGTTTCTTTACAGAAACTGATAGAAAGACTGTAGAAAGAATCAAGATTATTTAAACCATCAAAATTATAAAGTTGTTGTCTCTGTTATCATGTGAACAAAAGAATGATGGGCAGTGAAAAATGAAAAAGTTTTTCTAAAAGTTTATTCTGGTGTTCTTATTCTTGTAGTTTGTCAATAAACTTTCTTTACTCCTTTTAAGTTTTATGCCTGGTTTGCTCTTATTTTAATCCATATCTCACAGCAAGAAATAAATAATTCTTTTTTTCCCTTTTTGTTAATTACTGGTTCAAAACCACGACACTCTGTAACACCTTTTTTTTCAATTTGGTATCACTCCAGTCATGGAAATTCTCAACTTATGTACACAGTGAGCTGTGAGAACAAAATAATAGTATATTTTATACCATAATTCTAAGTCAAGGGTTTTTTTTTTTAAGTTATTAAATTAAGAGCATTGCAAACAGTGAAAAAAGTATTAATCAGACCAGACTGCCAGTCATTCCCTTCATAAATCACTGCAGGATGTATCACTTCATAAGAATACTAGAATATTTTGAAGATATTTTTGCAGGATATGTGTAGCTTTTTAAGTCCTGCGGAAAATGTGTGACCTTATCTGACATTATGGTATTAGATTTCTTGTGAATGGGGACTGGGGAGTGGAATCTTCTAAGGGAAAGCTCTAAGGCAGTTTAGCTCTGAAACAGAAAAATATTCCAAAGAATCTTTTCAGTGTGGAATTTGGTCTGCAGCAAGTGTGCCCCTGAATTTTCTTCTTTCCAAAGCATTAAAAAAATTATTATAAGGACCAGTCTTTTCACAGTTTTACAGTAGTTAATACAGTGTTCATAAAGGGGCTTTTAGAATTTTCTAGTAACTACACAATAAAAAATTAACATTATGTCATTAACAGCATGGAAAGTGACAAGATCAGTTGCATTCTGGAAATACTGTTCTGTATATCCCTTGAACAATGTTATAGCCTTTTACAAGGGGTACAAGGTGACAAGGTGCACAGATGAGGGAAGGACAGTGAACATTACTTATCTAAACTTGAGCATGGGTTTTAACACTGATTCCCATAACTTCTTGCTAGACAAGTCAACAAAGTATGAGCTTGATAAGTGGACAGTGTTGAATAAGTGGAATGTGTTGAAAACCAGCTGAGCAACTAGGCCCACAGGAAAATGATGAACCATTAAGAGGCCAGCTGCAGAAAAGTCACAAGGTTCACTCCTGCTTAACACTATTTAATGACCTGGACAAGTTTGGCTTGACTCTGAAGACTGACTGATTAACCAAAGGGTTGTGTCACACTTTGATAAAGCAGAGAGAAACCTCATGGAGTTCAACTGGGGAAAATGCAGTCTTGAATCTGCACAGGAACATCCCATGCAATCATACTTTGAGGGCAACCACCTAGAAAGAAGCTCTGCAGAGACAGATCTTGGGGTTCTGGAGGACAGGAAGGCGAATGTCAGTCTGAAATGTGCCCTTGTGGAAAAGAAGGTGTTTGGGTTACATTAGGAAGAGTTTTTCCAGAAGGTCAAGGAAAGATTCTTCCCCTCCAGTCAACATTGGTAGAGAGCCCATCTGGGGCTCTGGAACCAATTCGCAAGTTCTTCATCTGAGAAGTCCTGTTTATTAACTGAGGTGGTAGAGGGGATGGGGAGCAATATAAAATGAATCAAAAGATTACACTGTAGAATTTGTTCAAGCAAAAATTCTTCAGAAAGTAAGTGTAATCCAGAACCAAGTCCTAGCCTTATCACAGTTTACATCAAATTCAACAGGAGAAGGCATAAATAGAAAAGAATCTTTCAGAGCAAGTGGTACAAAACTGAAAACTCCAGCTTGTCTCATTAAACTGTGGTTTTCTTGCATGCTGCTTCTGTTTGCAGTTTGGGCCATTTTCAGATTGTTCTATCTCCAACTCCAGGGACAGAAACCAGATTGTACCACCCAACAAAATCCAGCATTAAGCTGCTTTTCTCAGCTTACTGCTCCCAAGACCAATATATATATAGCCAAACCAGGATGCAAAGGCCAATGCCCTTGGCATGGCAGCAGCAAAGGTCTAGCTGCCAAAACAAAATCTTAGTCACCCTTATTTAAAACCCATCTACAGAGATAGTTGTAAAAATCTGTAAAGAGAATTATCAGTCTGCATCAATAAACTAATGAATAGTTTTCCCAAGACAGACAGAACATCTGTAAGTCAAATTCTGATCCAACCTTTATGACACATTCATTATCAGTAAAATTACAGAAAAATTAATACTGCTCTGCTGATTATTTACTTATTGCATAATGCAAATATAACTGACAACCATTGCTCAATTAATTTACAAAATTCTGATATAAACCAATATGATTTGATGATATATAAGTAAAGTTTTAAAAGTTTTTGATTGAATTAAAATAGCTTCATAAATCCACAAGAAATGAACGACATGTTAACATGAAACTCACCTGCCCTGACCGGCACAGGAGAAAAAAATCTGCCCTTTCAAAAGCCTGTAATGAGACTTTGGCAGGCCTGATTCTGCTTGAAAACAGAAGCACTCTCAACCAAGTTCAATTAATTTGCCTTAAAAGTGAGTCTCTATTAAAGCACATAATTTTATAATGATTCCCTAGTCTAGCCTGTAGCTGAGTAATACAGCCCTAAGTAAGACAGAAGTAGACAGGACACCTGATACATTACATTATTTGACTGATTTGTCCTCCAGTTCCGACCTTACAAAGAAAATTGAATTATCAAAGCCAAAATTCAGGTGTCCTGAATAATTTCTAAATGACAGCATAAAATACTGCTTGAAGTGCAGAGGTAACAAGGATAAGCAAAGATTGTTTCAGAGTTGTCACTTTCTAAAGATAGTCTGCTGTGGAGGCCCAAGGGCCAATGACTAAAATCCCCATCCCTCAGCCCTGGAGAGGAGGTAACAAATAACACCTCCTGAGGTTGGGGTGAGAGAAGGCCTCTCTCCCACACATCTTTGCAGTTATATGCTAATGAATTGTTAAGTCTGCTCCATTACTGGTTTACCAAGTTTATGCCACCCTGTTCATCCCCCACTTACCTTATGTTCCCTAGAATGTTCTCCCTTCCCTCAATCCCCATTGGCCCCAGTTTGCTGCAGTCCTCCACCCCTGTTTTCCTATTGGTTGTTCCTGTCCCTAACTCCACCTCTGCACCATTTTTCCCTGCTCCCATTGGACCCTGACACTCCACCCAGTTTTCTTTGTCCCTGGACCCTCTTCAGTGAATAAATTTTTCCTGGAGTGCCAAACAAAGACCCGTCCCTTGTCTTTCATCTGCCTAGAGTTTTTGTTGTGCACTCTGGGCTGAAGAAGTGCTGGTCACTCTCAGGCCATGTTGTTGTGTGACACAACAGTCTGCAAGTTATTTGACAATAATATTGAAGCATAAAACTTATATATTCAGACCTAAATACCTATAAGTTATAAAAAGGATAAACTTTCAAAACATAGTAAAATTGAAATAGTAAAATGTAATGGCAAACATTAATGCAATGCAAAGACAGCATATTTAAAAAACCCAAAGAGTATGCAGATGGAGGATATCATGTTAGCATGATAACTTTATTTCTTTTATATAGCTTTTCTGTGTTTAAGTATTTAACCCCGAAGTTCCACTGAGTTGTGTTTTGTCAAGCAAACTTGAATTTGTCATCAAATTCAGTTCTAACTTCCAGAATTCATTATGCTCTTACTCAGCATACCAAAGCTTAGCTTCAGTATGACAGTATAAGAGGTAACATTGATATGCGGAATAAAAGGAACCCTATAACTCGCAGAGTAGTTATAAGAGCAGGTATAAATTTATTCAGTGCTGAGGTGCATGGGGGATATCTCCTCCAAAAGCATGCACACTTTTTTGATTAGGTTTTCCCTTTTTATCCTTTACAGACTAGGTTTACGCGATACGCCTAATACATATTAATTTCTTAACCCCGCCGGTCTTCATTTCATATTACAATTAGCTCCATGCCCTTTTCAGTTCTTTGGCTACCTTTTGGGACTTCAAATCTGTTTCTTCCGGCTTAGGGTCTGAGGAATCTCCTTTGCTTAGGGTCTGAGGAATCTCCTTTATCTTGTGGTGCCTTTGTCTCTGCATCTTGTTTGTGTATTCTAGCTCCTTATCTCATCTTGCAGTCTGACCCTTTTTCTTGTTCTTGTGGATTAGGGTGTCAGGGTATGGTTTTTGTCAGACACCCCTTTTAGTCAAGCATTTTTTCTTAATTCTTAATTTCTTTGTTTCAACATCTCAAAATGTACTCCTCCTGACTACAGAACATTCCTGATTATCAGCACATGTTCTATTTGTAAAAATTTATGAATGCACTATAGATTTCCTGTGGGTAATCAAGGAAAGATTTCATCAAACTTTTCACAACAGATCATCGCCCCTAGAAGAGTAATTCAGACAAATTCACATCCTGCCTTCAAAAATAACTATAATTACGAGGTTTGAGATAGAGGAAGCAGCAAGAACTATGAATATAGGTGCAAATTTCCAGGTGCCTGGGAAAACAAACAAACAAAAGACTCTTTAAGACTAAAATGACTGAAATTAGAGCTATTGTCTTTGTTAATTTTTTGGAAGTTAACCTGGTCTAACTCTGGCCATGTCAAAGACAAGTGTCTTGTCTAAGCCCACCATTGCTGTCTGCATTGTACATCATGGAAAGTTGGCAGTATCTATCTCCAGAGGGTGAACTGCACCCATTATATCCAATGCTTTTCTTCAATGGATCCTTCATTCCTCAGGGCGCTGAAGCTCTCTCTGTACACTACTACAGAGTCTAGACTTTGGTAAGATAAATTCAACCAGGTAATAACAGGCATCCTCATACTTTCTGAAATATTTATCCATGGGTTAAAAAATTATGTTTTCAATAAAATTATTACTGTTCATGTATCAGATAATCTTACAGAGAGCCAGCATGTTTAATGTAGATATTTAATATGTTTCATAAACACATACAAAAGCCTAGGGTAATATAATTTCTAGATTCTGGATGCTGGATTTTACAGACAGGGCGTTAAAATGTACAACAATGTATGCAATCTCTTTCAGTTTATTTGAAATAGCTGTCTCTTTCCTATCTGAGCACTATATGAAAACCCAGAGGCAGGGAACAAGATTTATTTTTCTTCCCTCTTAATCAAGCTTCAAATCAGAAAAGCATGAATACAGTCTGCAAATGCTACTGCTTTCTTGATTGAGATAGAAATCTTACCACACTCAGGAGGAATCTAGTGCTTTTCTGGCAAGAAGTTCTATCTCTAAGCTCAGACTGCAAAGTTTGCTTTGCTAGCATCTGACAGTGAAACTTTATTCTGTTTAACATGGTGTGACTATAGTTGCACTGTGGGAGATTACAGGCAATGAGAAAACTTCTAACAAATGGCTCCTATCTGCAAGGAACAGAGAACTGATCTCTGCAGAACACATCTTTGGTAATGAGGTATACCAAGCATTCTGTGCAAGAGCTTATCTTTCTGTAAAAGCCAGAAAATTGCTACAATTCAACATGGAGATAATGAAAATAATGTTTCACAGTATCCAGGCTTCAGTCAGGTGGAAGTAAGTTACAATGTTTTTCTTGCTATCTAGCCAGAAATGGTGAAAGTGTCTACCACAATTCATGGTTTTCCACTCTCATGACTTCCCTCTGTTTCAAAAGATATAGCTCTCTATGACTCTTATTCATGTATTTTCTTCTAGTGAAATCAAGGAGCAGTAGTGGTGGTGTGTTGGCCCACATCTAAACCTGGGAGCAGGGAAGTGCTCCTGAATCTTGCAGTTTAGATGCAGTCAGCAAGTTTCATCTCATCAGCAAGTCAAAATGGTTCCCTCTCACTCCTCCTTCAACAAATGATCCACTCAATACTGTTCTGACATACATAATCAAAAATGACTACGCAAACAGCCTCAAAATAAAATGTGCTATTTTCACCAGAAGCGTATTGTTTCATTCAGCCACTTGGAACACTGATTGAATTTCCCCTTTCATTACAGAACAATTAAAGACTCACTGGCCAAAAAGAATCAAAGAATGACTGCAAATTAATGACAAAGCCATAGGGGCACTCACTAGGAACAACAGACAGATGCATAATAGTTTCTGCCCTGTCAAGTACTTAATAAAAAGTACTTAAATATTCAGTAGTTTTGGAATTAGTCAGCAAAAATCCTTCACCCAAATAAATATTTCTATTACTATGCAACAGGGTTGGGGCCATGCACATACATTGCTCCAGTGACGAATTATTTCCAAATTAATCATAACAGCAGCTTCAGCAAGATGCAACAAAAAAATTACAATGTCAGGAAATTCAGGAGTATTATGTTCAGAAGCAAAAACCCCAAAAAAAACCCCAAAAAACCCAACAGAAACAAAATGAAACAAAACAAAATAACCATAATTTCAAGCTGATCAGGCAAAAAATACACCTGAACCACCATCCCTGCCCCCATCACTTGCACACTGAAAAAATGCTTTATTTAACAAATTGTAGGGTTTATTACTTCTGCCCATATTTTGCAGAAGTCAACTTGTAAATCCACCTCCAGGAGAAGTCTTATGATCATGACTTCAGAGGTGAGAGAGGTGTCTCCATGTCAAGTTTAAATTCCTTGCAGCAATGTGATCTATAACAAACTGTCTCTTCTCTGGTTTGCCCTACTGACCTCCTCTCTTGTCATGCATTAGCTTTTGTATACTTCTTTCTTACATGCTGCCATTTCAGCTGCCAGACCAGATTATATCTAGATCTTTCTGTAGCTTTACTTCTACTTGTGAAAACTTTCCCAGTCTGCACTACCTTAAGAGAAAAATATTCTTTCTCATTTCATCTCATGAAATTTTAAAAATTTATCATCCATGACTAAGTGCTGAAAGACAGCAAAAAGCAGCAGCACCACCTTGAAGTTTCATTAAGGACAAGTGATAGGTCATACACCAATTCTAGCACAGCAAAATCTTTGCTCAGTACAAGTCTGAAATTTAGGTTGAATGAAAACAGACTAGAAGAAATACTTGTGTCTACAGTTGCTCAATGCCAAAATTTGCCTTGCTATGCAGACCTAAATGAAGCCCCAACATTTGACACTGTAGATTATCTGAAATGGGAATGACATAGAGCACAAAACTAAGTTTCATCTGGAGTTTTGTTTTATGATTTCACATACTTCACGACTATATATTTCTTAAAAAAATTACTAACATCCTGCCCCCTCCAAAGAGACACAGATGCCAATTGAAACAATAAAGGTTTTGTACAAGATGAAGGAGCTGGGGGGAGGATGGAAGTTTCTAGCATATTATCATAGAAGTCAACTCTGCAGCCTTCCCCACTACCAAAACCTTGACATGTAAACCAAGTACAGGCAAGAGCTTAAAACTGACTTTCACAATAGTTGGTCTGTCTGAAAAATACTAAGAATTAGAAAGTCCAGGGACTCAGAAACTCCTTGTGGAGCCAAATGCCTTCAGTTATACTTTTTTTTTAGCTAGCCTGAGTCTTGTAAAGATACAAGAGATTATGTAAGTGGATTGCTTATATATGGCCTATATATATTATAATATAATAATAAAAATCAATATTTTTTAGATTATATGACTAAAATATAATACTTTAAAAGACATACTGATAGACAATTAAAACTAAATAATTAATGAAATGCATTAATAAAATTAGAATGACTGTCACAATTTTTCCTATTTTTAATTTTTTTATACATAGACAGAACTAGGTATTACTGATGGGAAAAGAAGAAAATTCTGAAAAAAATTAATTCCAATTTAAAGTCTTCCAAATTTGAAAATATTTTGGAAGAGTTTGGTATTCAATCTCAGAAATAAACAGAACTTTAAGCTATCAGCGAAACCACAACATAAACTTTTAGAATAGATAATATCCAGTTCACAAACTCCTTATTTATTTAAACACCTGTATACATCTTAAAGTTGTTAATTTCTAACTACTGAGCAAAGTTCTTCTTAGAATATTCTATATTCTAGAAAAATATCCTGTAAATACGTTAATTTTGCACAAATTCACCCCTAGTAAAAGCTTGGAGGAGTATAAGGGGTAACAGAATCTTACAAGAACAGGATTATTGTGAAAAGAATTAAGATAACCTGGCAAATCTCATAATTGGTGGTGAAAGACACTTGCTTAGTCTGAATGATGATGCTACCTCCAGAAGAAATACAGGCTAGGTTCCCTACTGGGATCACTATGCCATCCTTTTAATTATCAGTTCTGTTACACGTAACACCAGCAAGCAGATACTTCCATGCTGTGCTGAAAATGGAACTGCAGACATGTCACTTGCAGGAGGCATCGTGAGCCTGTGTCACTTTGCTCACCATCTGTCCAGCATCCACTGGTGCCGTCGCTGGAGCAGTAGCGCATCTCAATGCGCTGCCGTCCCACCTCCAACAGGTTTGGGTCAGGCAGGTGTGCCTTGCAGGTGTATCGGAAACGCTGCTCGTAGTGACCACCATTGTCTGAAATGTTCACTGGGGTCCAGGGAGTCCAAGGAGTTGTCTTTTTTAACTCAGGGCAGGTGTTGGTGTTACAAGGCTGATATTCCTGAAAGAAAAAGGTAATCATAAACATAATCATCAAATACGACCTTAGAAACACCCCAGAAATCCTCAAAACAGACAAAAAGGCAACCTTTTAAATAAATCGTCTGGTATTTTTTCAACATTTTCAATAGCATTGATCATCAATGAACTTTTAATACAAGTCTCAAGCTGAAAGTGTTTTTTCAGCTTCTATGCAAAACACAGTACCACAATGCTAAAAGCAATAATATACCAGTTCAAATTAGATTTATCACATCCATAAAAACAGTAAATCAAACACTCTAAGTACCATAATCAAGCATATCCTTTTGTCATGGAGTTACTTTACCTTTAAGGAAAGTTGGAGTTGCTGGGGACTGCCTGGAGTCTTTTCTCCTGACCAATTATCAGTCATTACTGAGAATTGACAGCAGTTTTAGCCATTGAAAAGTGGGATCAACTTGTGAACCCCACCTTAAAGTAAAAAACCAGAACTCTCTTGTTCTCTCTGTTGCTTGGCTGTGAAAGGTAGCGGACCTCCGGCTGGCCTCCGGTTCCCTGCCCAGGCCATGCGGCCGGGGGCGGAGGGGCCGGGCTGGGCCTGCCGTTCTCCTGGCCGGGAGATGGGGCCTGCAGGGGCTTGCCCCGAGCCAAGCTGGGGCAGGCCGGTTCCTGGCTTGGCTGCAGGTTTTGCTGTGATGGAATTTACCAGAAACTGCCGAGTAAAGAAGGAGAGGAGCTCTGGGCCTGCTGCAAGCAGAGACGGTGACCACGCTCTCCAGAGCAGCTATGAGGAACTTTCCATCGCAGACAGCTCCAGCTCCTGTTCAGCAGAGATCACCGAACCATCTACAAAAGCTTGGGCAGGATTTTAACTCTTTCTTATCCAGATGAGACTTGCGGATTAATCTTTTTATCCAGAGAGAAAAAAGGAGAGTGATCAACATGAAAAGAGACTTTATAAACTACTAGTGGCAAGAAAGAAAAGAGACTTCAAGAAAGGTAGAGAATTAAGGAGATGCTTTAATTAAGCTGAAATATCTTTCTGTTAAAACTATGGGGATGGACAATGAAGTCCTGAAAAGAACTCCTTTAATTCATGACAGAGTATGGGGAGGAATAGAGTGTTGTTCAAAGTGTAAATTTGAGTAAAAAGTAGAGTAATTATGGTATAGTGAAGTGCTGAGAGATTTGAAGCCTTGAGAGGCAATGAGAAAACTGTTTTCTAGTCAAGCTCACAGAAAGAGATGAAGAATACTTTTTGCCTTTGAATAACTTATCCTTAAAAGTGCTATCCCTAAACATCATGACCCATAACACATTTCAGAGTGATGTGGAATGGGAGGGGTGGGCTCTGATAACAGCAGCTCTGGGCAGCTGATATCAGAGAAACGGAAAACTATAACAAAAATAGTTTTCTTGTGAGAAACTCCATAAATTAACAGAAAGGAACTTCTGTTTCTCTACAGAGACTGATGAAAAGACTGTAGAAGGAATTGGGACTGTTTAAACCATCAAAGTTCTAAAGTTTCTGTCTCTGTTGTCATGTGAACAAAAGAATAGTGGGCAGTAAGAAATGAAAAGGTTTTTCTGGAAGTTTATTCTGGTGTTCTTATTATTGTAGTTTGTCAATAAACTTTCTTTATTCCTTTTAAAATTTTATGCCTGTTTTGCTCTTGTTTTAATCCATATCTCACAGCAAGAAATAAGTAATTATTTTTCCCCCTTTTTGTTAATTACTGGTTTAAAACCACGACACCTTTATAAATTAATAGCCCCAAGTAAGGTGAAGCTAAATATGCCAAAGCTTTTTAATTAAGAAAAATTCTGATAAAGTGCAAGTACATGACACAAACTGGCAAATAATTCCTTGGTAACATCTAGTGGCATATGAATAAATAAAGCACTGTCCATTTTGCATATTGCTTACATACTTCAAAAGGGACAACAAATAAAATAGGTTTTATATTACAGATTCTGGCTCCCTGAGGTGCATGTTACTCATAGCTCCAGAACTGCTAAACCTCTCCTCAGAAGCAAATTCCCTGTGAAATCGTATGCACTGTTGGAGTTCATCAGGCCCTGGAAAGAAGGATCTCCTTAGGTTAGGATGAGCAAAAACTCACCCACACTGTCCCCTGGGAAGTTGTATGTTAATATTACTAGAAAGTTCTATGGGTTTTTTCTGTTACTATTGGGTGAAATTTGTCACATTGTTTTGCATATTCCTAATCCCCATTTGCTATTGGACCCTTACCCCCCACACTCTGCCCTTAAACTACTTTATATAAGTTACTGTTTCCACTCTGGATCTTGCCTTTTTAGTGCATCCCTATAGGTTGCACAGTTTACGTGTTCATTGTTTTTGCTATTAAAGTACTTCTTTTTGAGTCACTAAGTCATGGCTGTCTCTCATTTCACTGCCACCCTTATTTGGACCTCACGCTGAGAGTCCCCGAGGTAACACCTGCCAGACCATCCAGGCCTGGCATGCTACAATGCACTAAAAGGAACAGATGACATTTAAGAAACCAATGCAGAATTGCCAGTATTCTCAGAAATGCAGACCTGTCAGTATTCTCAAGCCCCATGATCTATGTCTTCTGATGAGTATCATCATGGTCTGTAGGTCCTGCCTATTCATTTTCCAGAACAAAATATACTTCATCTGATGCAAATTCTTTGTAAAATATATGGATTAAGTTAAACAACCATTGAATATCAGAATAAATTCACACTAATAAATTAATAAAGATGAAAATAAATAGGCATCAGTGGGAAAATTTCTAAATTTTCTCTCTAGCTCTTGCCTGTTAGAGAGTGAGAAACTGAGCTCTTTCTGAAAAGGAGCCTACTGAAGTTTGTAAATCCACTAATGAAATAATAGAAATAATGGTTTTATCATATAGTGCAACCTCCTTCTTCCATAACCTCAACACCAGTTGATTCCATGTTCCAATAAGCAATAGATTACCTGCTCCCCTCTTTCCCATGGTGATAATATCCTTTTTTTCTTATACTTTCCTCAGTTCACTACCTCTTCTCAGAGACATTTTAACTCATGAACATACCCAATTAGGTTTAGAGCAATAACTTTCAACCCATATTTTAATTTAAAATCTGTGTTGCTATTTCAAATCTGAAAGAAGTTTATTATCTGAAAGCCTCTCTAATTTTTCCATCTGTTAGAGCTGGAAAAGAAATACCCAGGAGTCCCTGTCCCACTAATACAGTGATACACCAGAGAACGCACCACTGTGTTGAGGATTCTCAGTTTCTGAGGCCACACAGACTTGTGACAATTTTGTGCTTTCACAGTTTTGTGTTACTTCAGAAATAAAGAGCTCTTAGCCCAAAGGCTTCAGCTGGACTACTCTTGTTCCCTCCTGAGGGCTGTCCAAAGTCCCTTCCTACCTTAAAACCTGTTGATCACTTCTATGGCAATCACAAGTCAGGCACCATTTAGGAAAGATGATCTACCTTTCTGGGATCCGAGTGTCAGCCTGGTCTGGTTTCTGTCCCAGAAGACAGCAAAGAACAAGCAAACTATCTGGTACTAGGTACAACAGGGGAAGTAATTCCTCTGTGCCTCCTCAGGAGTCAAGTCTTTAAATCAGGTATGTTTTAGACTTAGGACAGAACATGTATGACTGTTCTCATTGCAGTGTATGAACTATAAAAAAATAAATCATTAAATCTGCCTTTCTCTCTCCTTTTCTTTTTTCTGTTTTTTTAAAATGACTAGCACTGATGAGCCTATTACCTTCCTGGATCAGCTGTTGTGCTATTTAGAAATCCGCAAAGCTAACAAATTGCAAGTTAATATGAGGCTGAATTTTCCCCTTAATTTAATTTTTCAGTCACTGAATTTTGCTGTGCCTTTATCAATGATGCTGAGAGTGTTTCTTGTCCCAAACCTACAAAAAAAATTTCATGCCCAAGTACGCATGCATAATGATAAACCAAGCTCAACTTTTTAAATATAAGCAGGATTTAAAACCTGATCTCCAGGTCCTGTGCACCCCAATGTCTTCAATTTGTCCTATTTCCTGATTTTCCTTAAGACTGGATACCAAAATATGACTTGGCATTCTAGAAGAAGTAATACCAATACAGCATGCATGCAAATCACCGCATATGTCTGACAGTCTGACTTTAAGATTGCACATTATTGCATTAGTGCTTTTTCCTTCCACAATATTGTACAAAAAGTCTAAGTAGACACAGTTATCTTTGATAGCCTGTCCTTTTCTAAATCACAGCTTAACAACTACCTCTAGTTTTTTATCCCACACAAGAGGCTGTTAGTATTTGGCAATATTAAAATATGTTTTATTAGCTTCTGCAATTATCTAATATATTAATTACTACCTTACCAATCTCTGTCCTGTTCAAGCTTTACTGAAAAGGTCTTATAAAACTGTCTAGACTGTTGATAAAAATTAAAAGTGCTATTGACCCAAGAACTGGTTTCAGGCAGACTCTGCTAGACACATCCCAGTAATTTTTACCTTCTCATTGACACCACATTTTTCAATTTGTCAATGAACCAGCTTTTAATCCATTTAACATTTGTAACATATTTCAGATTCTTGAATCAAATTATTTTCTGTTGCAAAATTAAATGTCTTGGAAGAGGAGATGTGCTGTATTACTTTCAAACATCTTGAAACCCAAACTCTTTTTTATTAGTAAGTAACCTGGAAAAAAATCAACCAGTACAGTAGCTACTACAGTGTTTATTTCAATATAGTCATGATAGTCTAAAAGCTTCAGTTCTTCATTTACTATTGATTTTTGTACTGATATTTTTCAGTCAAAACCAAAAACTACTAGAAATAATAGGGCTTTCTTTATAAGACATGGCATAGAAAGGTGAGGGTCATGTAAAGCAGAATATGTAATTCTGGAAGAATTACAGAGGTATGCAATGAACCCTTTGCCAAATAAATATAGGCAGTAGAGGAAGAAGTTAATTTAGTGGCAATATATTGAATATTGCCTTCCTAATACACTTCTGAGATGAATACATCAGTTTCCTCGCTTCTAGAAAGACAGACTGGCAGTGTTGAGTATGCTTCAGGATGTGTAGTCCCTTCTTGCACCCTGACAGAAAGCATTCTCCTATGCTGTTACCAGTATAGAAAGAAAGATGTTCCTGAAGAGTGTCTGTGAAGACCGTTTGTTAGTTTTTCCTTTCTTCTTGCTTGCTGCATAGTTTATATGAAAGTTTGACTGCTATCATGCTTGTCTATTCAACACTGGATAATAACCACGAATGGCTCAGAAAGTTAGGGAAACAAAAGTACATATAGTTTAACCAGAGAATATTTACAGCAGTAAATAGTCTCTCCAAGAAAAAATTCAGAGGACTATCGCCAAAATTGATGACTCCTTGGAGTTCTGGTGCTAAAAACTACCTGGCAGAGCCCACTGGCTGCTCTCACAGTGAGTGCTGCACTGCTTTACTGACTACCACATCTGCCGTGGAGGAATCAAAAACTACACAGTGCTTGTTGAGAACATTGATGTGATCTGATGCTGAAAACTTTGGTAAAAGCAGAACAATGAATTTAACCTGAATTACCTCAGATGTGGAGGTGAGGAAAAGGGGAGAGAAAAGACATAGTCCAGATTACACATGGATATTAAGTGATGCTAGCATGAAGATATAGTCTACCAGGAAAGAATCGAGAGGTAAGAGAGAGGGAGTATGGAAACTGGTACCTCAGCTTGATTTATCTTCCACTTATCACCTTGTTCAATGCTTGAATGATTTACCCAAGAGGGATTTCAAGAATATGGCTCTCTCCAAAGCAATTCCACAAGCTAGAATCATGGGCACATTAATCAAGTAACCACATCTAAGTCTCAGATGAATAAAAGTCTCAGATGGAACACTGAGGTCTCATCTCAGTGGTAAGACAGAGCTAGAAAAGCAGCGAAGCACTCTGCTTCAATAGCGCTGCTGAGAGGAATGGAGACAGCAGCTACTAAATTCCACCTCTGACATTCCACAGACTGAAGGGAGAGACGGGGTCAAGCTCCCCTGAGGGATTCTCAAGATACTCAAGAGAAATACTTCAGGGGCTCAAATGAAGGGTTATGAACATTAGTCCTCAGGGTACAGTTCTAGACTCAGAGCAGTAATTACTTGAGGCCATTTACAGACTCCAAAAATATCATTGCAGTAGTTAACCACATTCTTAAAGTTCTCTTTGCAAGTAGTTCTAAAACTTGTGGTCTAATTCACCATATTGTGGCTTTTAGTTTAGACTGGATTTAGCCAGTGGAGACAGCTGAATTTAGACCTGGCTATACCTGGTAAAGATGCAGTAAGGCTTGTAAAGACTGAATTTTAGGAGGCAACTCAACATTGCAGTTTTTTAGAGATCACTGGAAATTTTACACAAAATATGCAAATAAATACATACCTCACAAAATACATGTCGGTGAAAATGATAAATTTAAATTAAAAATTGTCATGAAGAATACTGGTGGTAATATGAGAGAAAAGGCATAATAAATTCAAACAATAATTTGGAATCATAATATATTTGGAATCATAGATAATGATTATGCTATTAAGCAGCTACCTTGCTTTTGTCCTTGAATAGTATTCCCTAGTATTTTTGCATAATGGAAAAAGGATATTAACATCATGTTTTCTACCAAGATTTGTTTAGAATTATTTGGTTATATTATTTTAGAAAAGGACAAGTAAAATGTAATTTCAAACTAGAGGGGACTATTTTAAATAGTGCTGAACAAAACAACAAAACTCACTATTTTCTCCTGGACGACATGGAACTGACAAATGTTTTTTTGCCTCTGCATAGCTACTTTAGTCAAATTCCTAAAAATTTTGAGAATCTCGGAGATTTTTACTCCTAGTTTAAATTTTATGTTAATTAACCAAAAACATGATACTCTGATATCTCCTTAAAAAACTAGACCAAAATATTACCTACATTTGAAGTACATTTTTTTTTTTCATTAAAACCAGAATTCAGACAGAGTTCTGTTCCTGTTTATATGTTTATATTATGGAGAGATTTCTCCTGACAAGCTCTTATTTATTTGATGCATATAGTGTGTCTATGTGGAATGCACTTCTTTAGTTCATCTGTTTTTCTTTCTCACCTGTTAGTGTGACAAACAAAGCAGCTAAATCAACACTGACAGTGCATTTAAATATTTTCAGTCCAAGAGTTATCTTTTATGATTTTCTTTCAATATATTGTATTAGTTCTCAAATATTGTTTGAATCACCAAACAATCAATTGATTAAAGTACTTAGAAATTTTTACTTTTTGTTTCATTACTCTAAACTTCAATTTGACTAGCCCAAAATAATTCTTCAGGTATTAAGACACCAGTAGAAAAGAGTGGTGCTGCTGATTCATAAGTCAAATGGTGTAGAATGTCTGTCACCTGAGACAAAACAGGGCTGTAAAATATGAGAACCTCAGTCTCTCAGCCATCTCCCAGTCTCTGAGTTTGCCACAGCAATATGTAGTTAAAAGAAAGGATAACTCTCACATGCAAGCAAAGCAAAGGCCAAATCGAATGCAAAAGGGTTATAAAACTCCAGAGAAAAACAGTTCCCATGTAGAGGGGGCCTTGTTTATACATCAAAATGTAAGTTTTGTGAAGGACTAATACACCCTCTCTTTCTCCAAGAACCAAAAGAAAGATAAAATTTATCTTCCAGTAGTTGAAAAACACAGAAAAATCACTAACTGAACTTTAAAAAAGAAATAGTTCATTTATTTTTTACTACAGAAATGTAAAGTTTTGTCTATTTAAAGAAGCATTATCAAACTAAAACAAACAAATGACAAGTCCATGATCATATTTCTATTTATTCCACAGTTTAAAAAGCCAGGTTCTTCAACCAAATACCATTAGATATACCATAGTTGAGAATAATTTTGCTGCTACAATACTATGGCAAAAGCACGACATGAAAGAACACTCAAACCCCGTTAATTTCAATCCATTAAACAAAATATCTTCTACCCTGTAAATTTCACAGCTATATTTGGAAAACAAACCCTAAAAGTATTTCTGAGATCCCCACTGTATTTTAACCACACTTAGAGATACTAGTTTGTAGACAGTGTTCTTCCTTCAGTTGATCCATAGGAGGAGTTCTTCTGATTCCAGCGGAACCAGGACTGCAGAGACTATTGCTTACTGCAGGTGCAATCCTGCAGCAATGTAAAGTACGGGTAGAAAGTTGTGTCCAGAATGGGTTTTAAAAATATTTTAATGGATAGAGGGAGAAAAATAAGTTTCTTCTGAACAAAAAAGATGTGGGTTTTGGCTGCAAATACTGACTGCACACAACTTTTTGTTTCAATTTTGTGTATTTTAAAGAAAAGAATTGCAAAAATCCCCACTGATGTAAATGGCAATTTTAAAGGAATTAAAGTCTGGATTTGTGTGGATTTGTCCCTTTTCCCTGGAGGAGTCCAAGGCCCTGTGTGCAGGTCAGTGGATTAGGATAGTTCAGGACTCAAATCCTTCCTAAGTTCAATATCCCTAATCTTACTTTAATAAGGAAAGTTCCTATTTTTCATCACCTCTTCATAAACCCATCAGATTTTGGAGTGAACAAAGCTACCACTTTCCTTTTTCTACCAGCCATTTGTGTAACTTCCCACTTGAAAGCTATGTCAAACTCATCAAACTCATCAAACTTTTATGTCAAACTCATCAAACTTTCCCAAAGGAAATTGCTACTGCCAAAAATTACTGCTTTGCAGGTAAATTTCTGCTGAGGAGATTGGTGTCCAGTGGTCATTTTCTCCAGTTAATAGTCAGGAATCTTACTGTAAATTCCACCTTGTCTGTGGTTTTGTATACAGTGTTACAATCTGGCATATAAAAGACATGCCTCTTGTTCTAGCAGCTCCACTGTGAGGTGGGAACCACCAAAAGTGGGGGACAAGAAGCTGGGGATGTCACTACATGAACCCAATAAAATCTGAGAAAATCAGAAGAGCCTGCCAGAGGACTAAGGATTCAATTGAAAAAAAAAAAGAAATTGAAAAAAGAGGACTGAGTGTTGCCATTTAGACTGCTACAAAGAAAGGAAGTATAAGATATTACTTACCTGATGAAAACAGAACACATAGCATCATAAATAATCAAGGCTGAAGGGATTGTCCACCTAAAAATAACTGCATGGATTACCAAAACTGACTCAAAAGTGATTTCTGTATTGCCACATAGTGAAGGCCTCAACTGCAGTAGGAAAGCCAGGACAAAAATCTGAGCAACATCATGACAAGTAGATGGTGAAATATAAATATCATTAAAGGTAAATGATGTGTTATTTGTAATCAAAATTAATCAAAATGAATCTTTTCAGTATTTAAAATCAGCATTTAAATAGCAGCCATAAAATACATATTAATAAACTTAAAGAGAGGGAATTCAATTCTACTTTTAAAACTAGGAATGTGCCATTTGAAAAGACCAGGAAAATAAATTTAGTTTCCCTGATCACTCAGTACTTCAGAAGTGGGGAAAAGGAGGTTGTTCAAAATTCCATTTTGGGAGGTATGATCAATGAGTGGGAAAAAAGTTACTTCCTGCAGTTCAAGGAGCTACTGCTCAGCTGGGCCATGCTAACAATCTGTTGCATGTGGCTTCATTCATTACAAGTGCAAAGGAAGGAGGATTAAGTCAGACGGAAAGTAGGTGATTTGCTTTGCTGTAATAATTGTTTGCAACTAGTTTCAAATACTCTTACTGAAAGGAGTAACATTTCTAATGTGGGCCCTATAGTTCCTGATAAAAATCTTCTAAATTGCTGAAACAGTTATTAACTTAAAATTTATTTCTTAAACTGTTGGAAGTCATGGCTATCCAAGTATTTATTAACTGAGAGTAAAAAATTTAGGAGATAATTCAAAAGGGCATAAAAAGGTAATCAACTCATCAATTTTAAAAGAGTGCTGCTTCATAATCACTGCAAATCTGTTATTAATTACCTTAATCTCGTGTTTTTCTTCATGTAGATTTCTAGAAAGACAAAGAGAGCTATGTTCTTGTTGTAAAAGGAGATCCCTAACAACAAATTTTTAAACACCAAAAGTGGAAGAATATCAGGGATTTCAGTTTCCACAGGCAACACCAGAGGTACTTGGCTACTTTGTGACCTGAAAAAAGTTTGATTCTTAGATACCTGATGCTTGGATTCACCCAGTGCTAGCTACAATATATGCCAATGTAGAAAAATAGCTCCTCTCTTTAACAAGGCAGTTTCAAATTAGGCCCAGCTAAAAAGCAGTTCTTGAAATGTACATGCTGACACATTTAGCTCCATCATATTTAAACCTGAAAAATCAACCATGTGAAAAACCTGCTGCCAAGTAACGCAGAAAATTAAAACAGTCCTTATTATTTTATATCCACCCAGATATCAATCTTTCAGATACTTATTAATTTATCCTCAGTCATTCATTATATAATCAGTGCAGCCTTATATTACAAGTAATGCTTTCACCAGCCTACAGTTCATCATTGATCTTACTTTCTACAACGAGATAATCTTTTAGGTTCAGCTGAACTATCACATTTTAGAATCAAAATATGAGGGAAAAAATGCATCTACTAATCTGGTGCATCAAAACTGAACTGATAGTGTGAAAGTATTATCTGTTTATGCAATCATTTAGACAACAAGCATTCAATTGCAGCTCATTTACTTGTTTTTTTGGGGTTTTCCCACATTAATTATAAAGATTGATAAATAGTCTTTTATAAAAAAATGCAAGCAAAATTTGAGAAAACTAATTTTGGGAAGAGCTGAAACCTGTTTTTGCTCTGAAAAGCTGATTATCATAATATTTGGTTACTGTATTTTTTGCTTAAAAGGTGACTTAAATGATAGATCAATCATTGGAGGGTAAAATCCAATAATGTCACCACTCCTGAGATAACACTTAAAATGTTAGAGCATTTACTAAATAACAAATGTGTAAGTGATGGAAATGGTAGAAACTGAATAGATGTGGAGCCATGAACTTTAATTCAGAGTTGTCAGTCCAAAGCTAGGAGCTGCAGTAAAAAGCAGAACTGCTTACTGAAATGTATTAAACTGTGGAATTATTTAAACCCATTGGAGATTGATTTAGTCACATGAACATGACAGGTTCAGAGATTTTGATCACTGCACTTTCTGATGAGGTAGAGAAAGGCTGTGATCTGCACTTCTGAAAATGAAGTCACTTAGTAAGGGATCTGAATATGGGATTTGGAAGCCCTGTGAAGATTGCAAGATCCATCCAGCACCAGATGTTTTCTATCTCATTTCAAAAACACCAAATATCAGAAAGTTCCAATCATCTACTCAGAGGATATTCAAAGATGGAAAGTTAAGGTGCATATGAAAATCCATATCTTCGTAGTTCAAAGGCCACTCTTCTGTATGTAATTGAAAAGAGAGAAAAAAACCACAAACCACAAACTCCCATTCCCCAAATTCCTTTACAGCAATGTTGAGAAACTAGACACCTCCTATGGCAAGTAGGTATAGAAGGTAGGTTAAAAAAAATCCATTGTGCTACAAACATCTTTTTCAGGCCTTGACCAAGGTCTGTGGAAGCAAACCGAATAAAAAATGCACTTAAGCACAATTTAATATGTCATCATACCGCAAACATCTGCCTTTCCTCTGAGTAGAAGTTACAGCTGAGCTGACAGTTGTGACTGTGTGCCCACACCTCAATTGTTGCTTCTACAGTCAAGTAGATAAACACAAAATCATCTTCAGTTATAGCTTGTAATCACTTGGACAAGGAGGCAGTGAAACCAAAAAGCCAACGTATTTGTTTCTGCCAACTCTGCTATGGGAAAACATGACCTCTACTAAAGGGGGACATCTGAGCTAGTTAAATTGCTGCAGCAAGCATCAGTTTAACTCATGTGCTAGAGCCCTCTGGCTATGTGGGGAAAAAAAATACCACAAAAAGTAAAAGGACAATCAAAACAATGTCATAAAATTTTACAAGTTGCTGATTGAAAAGCAGAAACATAGAAACAGATATTTGAAAACTTTGCCTCTAGTTGTGATAATAAGTGTAGATTCAAATTAACTACAAATTTTCACATTTGTGCTTAACATGCTCAGAAAGTGAAACTGCACAGACAATTAAAAATACACAATTGTCTGTGATTTTCTCATGAGTGGATATTAATTTTTCAAATAATGTACACTTAACACAGGATTCAATTTCCCAAATATATGGCTCTGTTGCCACTTTAAATGCTGTAGATTACCTCACCTAGCTTCCAAACTGTTCTAAAAGCATGTGAGTCTCTCATATGGACTCTTGTGGAGGCCAGTGGGCCAATTAACAAAGAATCTACAACTGTCCCTTGGAGGGAAAGCTCCTAGATGAGTTCCTTCTTTGTTGGGGCAACAAAAGAAGTCGTCCCCAGCATGCCTTGTAGTCTATGTACCCCATTGGTCCTTCCCCCTTTGCTGTGCCCCTGAACCCTCAGTTGACTAGTCCTGATGCTCTTATAGAAACACCTGTTTCCCTCTGACTATCTGGAGTCTTTCATCCCTGATGCCTTCACGGTAGCCAGAGCTCTCCTCATCCTGGACCAAGAATAAAGGCTTCTTGCAGAACACCACACAAGGCTTCTGTCCCTCCTTCCATGTTGCCCTAAGAGCTGCAATCAGTCAAGAGCCCTTATTAGGGATCAGCGCTGAGATCACCCTTGGCAGGGCAGGAAGTGTCTGTGTGCTGGACAGTGACCTTCCAAGTATGCATCTCTGGGAAAGTCGCAGCACCTGGACCATAGCCAAAGCCACGACAGCCTCTGACTACAACTTTCACCCAGAAGTTCACACTCCCTAGTGTGAACTAGCTTCCCAAAAGCAACATGTGTCTGTTTAGGCAAATCTGCATCCTGCCTTTGTGTCCACCAATGGTGCCTGTCATTTTTCAGAATCACATCAGAACTGAACCTCCTATTTCACATTTTCAATTTAATTTGTGTCAGTCTAGAAACCTCCCTATAAATCAATGTCTCTCATACAACACTATTTTTAGACATTTTAATGCACTTGGTTTGATATAAAGTGTTTACAAAGTGTTTAATTTGTCTACGTTTTATTTTTGAAACTCTGTCTGCAAAGAAAACGCTTTCTGATCTTCAGCCAATTCCTGGTAAGACAGATTTTTCTGGGGAAAAAAAAAAACTACTTGTATGCTGCGTTCATATTATGCTCTGTTTCCAATATGAGGAAGATACAGCAAAAATAACTGACGGCTTCCTTTGCACCTCCTCAAATAGGAGCTGGTCTGTAGGTGGCAATACCCTGATGTAAAACAGATCAGGTTTTAATTGACAATAGCCTGTGTGTTTCAGCTCAGGATTTCTGAACACTATGCTCTGCTGCTCTGAGGAAAGTCCTTAGGATTAAAGGTCTTTCATTTTACACCTTGTTTGATGTCTCATCAGAAAGGCTAAGCACTGCATAGGGGCAAGGTGGCACTAATAAAGACATTGAAGCTAGAAGCTTAATGAAGAATGCAAAAAGAGAAAGAGATTATAGACTGTAAAAAAAATCATAGGAAAGAAAATACTGTGGTAGTGGAAATAAACTAAGGAACAGAGTCTGGTTTCCTGATAAATTTAAATCAAAGCACAGTTCAAATTTCAATTCAACTCATTTTATGAGTTTCAACAAGTTGGACATATAACAATGTATTAGCACAATACTCATGAGAGCTCTTCAAGAAAGACTTTACTACTTAATGTACACACAGGATCCTTAGCTTCTCTTTATACACAGAAATGATCATCTCAATCTTGCTGTAAATCAAATTTCTGCATGCCAGCTCTGCCCCGTTTCTTGACATAACATTCACTTAAACTCATTTATGGGAGGAAGAAAAAAAGGAAATGATCAAGGATTGATTCACACTGCAGTGATCAAATTGGGAAGAAAAAAACCCCAGTTTTTCAGTGAATATGACATCTACTAGAATTTTTCTGTTCAACACACCAGAAAAGGGACATAGATAGCTAAAAGCTACAAGAGCTGAGTTACATTCCAGAGACTGGAAAATTTAACTGTGGCACATGCCTCCAAGATTCTGAGGCTGCAGCTTGCCATTGATTAGTTAGGAATGTTGTGCTTGCTTATCAAATCAATATGTAAACAAACCCATGTTGACTTTCTGGAAAAGAGGGATGGGTAATACATGATGTTGTATTTCTAATATTCCTAGCAATGCAGAGAAGATTTACTGCCTGTAACTATGTTCCATGGCTAGAATATACAAGTGAAAATCATGTGACAAAATTTTAGGTCAGGGTCAGGATGGGTGTCCTGAATTTACACTGTAGGATTTATAATACAGGCTTCATTTTGACAGGTCTGTAAGCATACCATCAACTCTGCCATTTTCAGGACAACGACAAACAGCTGGAAAATAAAAGTGTTAGTGTTATTATTTTTTTTTAAAAGGCAATTTGCTCTGTGTAAGTATTTTGTATTCACATTGTGATTTTAAATTTGAAATGTCTGGCCATTTATAAACATTCTGACCTATCAAATAAAACTTTAAAGGTAAGTTTGATTATAACTACACTGTTGGAGCAGTCTATCCCTGAAGGACTCCACTCTGTGGAAGGCATCTATGTTGGAGCATTTCTTGAATAACTTCAGCTTGTGGTAAGAACCCAAGTTGAATAAGTTAATGAAGAACTGTCTCATGTAGGAGGGAACCCAAGCGGGAGCAGGGGAGGACTGAGGAGGTCTACCCCTGAGGAGGAAGGAGCAGCAGAGATGATGTAATGATGATGTGTAATGAACTGACCTCTGCACCCATGCCCACGCCCATGAAGTTTAGCCTGGAAAGAAGGGAAAAGTGAGGAAAAGGTTCTTTTATGAGTTGGTTTTAAATCTCATTACTTTACTCCAATTTGACTGGTAATAAAATAAAATAAACTAATTTTCCAAGTCAAGTCTGTTTTACCCATGATGGGAAACCTAGTAAGAGATCTCTCCCTGTTCTTATCTCAACCCAAGAGCCTTTTACTATATTTTCTCTTGCCTACTGGGATGAGGAGGGGAGCAGCAGAGCAGCCTTGGCATCTAGCAAGCCTCAACGCATGACATGGCAGGGTTGCAAAGGTAGCCTGAAGTTGTACACACACAAAGAGAAAATTAAGATTTTTGTGTTGTGGGTTTCTTTTCCATATTGGACAAGTTGGTAAAGCATCCTTCTCTCTGACAACATTCTCTGATACTCAGAATTCATCACCCTAATATAGTTCTCAAGAAAAGAAGTCTTTATTCTAGATGCTCAAAGACAAGGGAACACCATTAAAACCAGTAAAGGCAGAAAATGGGCCAAAAGAAGTAGAACAGGTAGTCTACTTTGTTTCTTATTTTTCCTTAAGAAGCCTAGGAAAAGATCCTTATAGGGGCAAAAATATAAAAAGAAAATTAGTAAAGATAATAAATAAAAGATAACAACACTGAGCTGTTTTCATAGCCACAAAAAGTTCTTAATGTGACTACATAAAATAAAAACAGTTACAGCTAAATAAATTCCATTGATAAGAAAATGCAGGTATTTGGTAGGAGTCTGGAGATGAAGGTGTGAAGATGCAAGCAGTCCCAAGGATCCCAGGGGAGAGGGAAGAATGAAGATAACAGAATGGAATTTTCAATAATCTTCATGCAGATAAAATTCTCACAGATCCTCAAAGGGAAGGCTTGAGTGTGGCTTCCTAAATGCTAATTCATCTACTTACACTGACTTTTAGTTCTGTAATTCATGAATGTGTTTAGTGGGATTTAAACTTTGGTCACAGCTTCTAGTACATCTTAATACAGTGGCTTCTCATCAAAGCATAGGTGTTTCAGTAAATATTTTAGTATCAGTGATGATGAGGTACAGAACATGCTATTCAGTTAAGGCTTGGTTTATAAAAGCAATCACTCTGCAGACACTGAATGGTACTCTCTGTCCTAATGGATCCCAATACTATATGAAACCTAAGCCATTCAGCCCAGGTACTTTTGTACCAGAGAGAGGCATGAGACAGACGCCAGGAACAGTACATGTAAGTTTACTAAGGATTTGTTTAAGGTGTACAAAATCATGCATCATTACCCATCTTTCTTACTCTTAATATCAAGTATTGCTTGGACAAATTTTTTCAACAGATATTATTTTGGAACAGAGTTTTTTACTTAGCCTTTTTCTTTCTTTTACATTTCATACAAGCAAAAGAATATTTTTGTAGCTGTTTTGTCACCTAGGATTGCCTCTCCATCTCTCTTTTAAGACAAGTTTGTGAGAAGTCACAACTTTGAAGTTGTTTGTTCCTTAATCTATAGCTGATATAGCCAAATGACTTCTTAAATTATGGAAGTGTTTTTTAAAATCTCATGACAAAGTGAAAAAAGTTAATGTATCACCCTGAAGGATGACAAAGAAAGTATCTGATCTTGCAAAATGAAAAGTTCACTATCTGTTTCCTTTGAAAGTGTGGCAAATGCAACAGGTTAACTTTTTGTTTTTAAACAAGGGATCCAGAAAGAATCAGTCCAATGTGTCAAGGCCTTATCCTGCTCAGAGCAAAAAGACATTTCATTTTGTATGTGTGAATGTTCCAAAGGGCATTTAGATAATACTTGAACACAGGATCTGTAATTATATGGCTGCTCACATGTCTCAAAAACACAAAACATTACAGAAAATGCAAATTACCTTTTGTTTGATTCAATGACCTTGAACCTCAAGCAAATTTAAATTATTCAGTATTTCAAGTCAAATGAGAATAACATTCTCAAACACTTTACATGCCCATCACTCCTTCCATCAGTTTAGTCTCAGAGAACAATTCTTAGCACAGGAGGAAACTGAGTGAAATACAGAAACACCATCTTCTGCTATAATGGTACTAAATGTGATTATTACACCCTGAAGTTGTGTTTTATCTGAAGAGACCATTTCTTCTAGCAGGAAGGACAAGTGGGTACAGAGATTGCTTGCATTTCTCGTTAGAGAAATTCCTCACTAGAGGGTCATACGGATTCACATTATGCGAACTTCAGATTTCCTTGCAATTCCTTTAATGAGGTCCCGTGAGCCCCTTTCATCCCCTGAAGATTATTAATTTTAAAAAAATAATTTAAGGCACAGGAGCTTAATAAAAGCAATGAGAAGGAGAGCTGTATATTTTATATTTACTTTAATTAAGTAATAAACAGAAGCATCTGGCTCAGAAGAACTTTTGATCAGAACAGCAACATGTAATGTTAAGATTGTGTGGATTTATCAGTACATGTTATCATCTTCTTTTTGGCAAAGTGAAAACAAATATGGTCCTGCCTGCCATCACAGCCAGTGAGATATGAATATACAACAATTGCATTTGATCAAGGGAGTCTCCTACTAATCAGCAGTTAAATGAGAATGTCCAGTGTTCCCTAGCAGGACCAAAAAACTCAGATGTATCTTTATCTGCCCACAGGATAAGGCTACTAATTTAGTACTAAGAATCATAAGCTCATGACATAAGTGATTTATTCCAGTGGATGTGAAGTCTACTGCATAAAATCCAGAGACAACTATCCCAATCCTTAGCTGAAATGGGATTTTTGAAACATTGATGTCCATATTAAGAAACATTGATGTCCATATTAAGAGATTTGTGTTTGAAAATTCAGTGTGTTTTGTTTTCTTTTCATGGGTATGGCAAGTGCTGTTAAATCATCTGAGGAGCCCCTCTTGCATTCCAGAATGCAAGGTGCGGCTGAAACCTAAGCATAACTAAGCCACTAACATCCTTCCTAGCTTTGTAGCTCGGTAAATACGGAGTAAGTGCTGTTTGTATCAGGCCACAGGTTTTGCATTAAGCCAGCAAGATAGGCTAAAGGACCTGCTGGGCTGTGCCTGAGTTTGTGTTGCTTTGCGTGAAGATTTGTTTTTGCAAGCAATTACCTAATTACCAGATCTCTATTAGGTGCTTTAACCTTTCATCTGCTCTGTTATAATGTTGCCATATAATGTCTACACCAATATATATTTTGTAACTAATGGGTATTTGTAACATGTAGTTACTGAGAGCAGAATGACCTACTTAAGAAAAGGCACAGATGAAGCTTTGAAAGAACTGGCAGAGAGCAACACCTGAAGCTCAAGGGCTATAAACATCTCTCATGGCCAGTTGCTGGTCACCAAATGAATGCAACCTCAGAAGCAAGGTAAGTCAAGCCATTCTTTTCAAGCTTTGGGGTGGCAGAGAGAAGGAAGAACAAACACCCACCATATGTAAAACACACATTACACTGTAAATTCAGTTGCAATTTTAACTTGCAAATCAACAAGTAATAAGCAAGCTGTGAAGCCTCTTAACAAATATAAAAAGTTCCCAACGATGTCCTAAATTGAGAAAAAATAAATTATAAATATCAAAGTCATACTTCTGGCCAAGGGCTCAGTGTACTGACCAATTGGAGTAAACCCATCCCCATACTGAAACCATCAACCCCCACATCGAGGTGCAGCAGGACGGCCAGCCTAACACCAGAGAAAGGGAGAGACCAAAAAGTTTGTATTTATGTTACCAGAATATAATTTAAACTATTTGATAAGGCTATGTAAGAAACATTAAACCTGTAATCTGACAAGATTAAATTCTTGTCTGTTTATAAATGGTGTATTGTGTATTCTTTTTTGCCTGTAACAGGATTACAAGTGTTAGTAAATAGGTGGGAGTCCAAGCAATCTGTTCTCTAGCTTAACTGCAACAAGTTTCTCATAAAATGCTTCACAGCTAAGAATATTTTCAAATATTCATGTGCAACTTTAACTTTGTTATTGTTAGATCCTATATTGGAATGATTGAGTTTGCAACTTCACAATTTCTTTAAATCTAAACAAATAAATAAATGATGTTTCTTATATGTAATTGTGATGATGTCTTTATCAATATCAACAAAGGTATATGAATCTTATTTTCCACCAGTATCTTTGAATTCAGAGCTATGAGATGAGAAAATGTGAAACAAAAATCCAGATGCTCTATATTTAAGATGTCTTTGTTACCATGTGATATCAGCAAAGACCTATGAATGTCATGGTCTGATTGTGATTATACAGTAATTATAGTCATTTGATATAGAGGGTGTAAATAGGACGGTAAAATGGAGATCTCTTTAGAATGGAGACCCAGGACAATAATGAGAACTACTGAAAAGGTTTGAAATTTGTTTCTGAGTATGTGAATACTTTTATAACAGTCTAGGAATTGTTTGAGGCAGAGACTGACATTCAAACTTTTTGTTTTATTTGCTTGATTTTTTTCCACAGAGCTTCAAACTTCCATTTTCACACCCTTTTCAGAAAAGAATCAAATTCAGACTTCTCATTCATAGCATGCTACTTCAATGTTGGAGTGGGAGAAAAAGCGACAGAAAGGAATCCTCATCAGCATCAAGTCACGGAGAATATTGTAAAGCATAAATAAAGTTCTGAGCATGAGGCCTTAATCAGGTAGAGCTCCCATCTGCAGGCAGCCAGTCATTAGCCCTTAGATTAGCAGAGGTGGAAGGAGATGTTCTTCTCCAACATTTCAAATCCCATCAAAGGCTTAGGCAGTGGTGAGTAAAAAATGGTTTCCCCTTACTATTTTTCTACTTTTCTGAAAGGAGTGAAATTATGTATTTCATTTGGTATGTTGTGAAAATCTAGCATGCAATAATTTTTACCAACCAAAAAAAAGTGCCCAAGAATTTAAGAATCTTGGGTAGTAGGAAGAGGAGAACTGTAATAAAGTTAACTGTAATAAAGAATAGGCACAATTCAGCTCAGATTTCCTTAGTTCCGAACTTTACTGTGACATAAGCAAGTGGTGAATGTGAATCTGTAGCTTGTGTTAATATAAGTAAAACTGCAGTCATCTTCCACTATCATTTATTTCACTTTTTTGTCCCTCACCAGTACATATTTTCAAGATTTATTTGTAATTTTGAAATAATTTAAAAGATGAGCTGAATTTAAAAAAAAATGTCTCGAGAACTCTTTCATCAAAATGTGCAATATTTTTGCATTAATGACAGTACTTTAAATCCCTACATGGGCACTATCTGTCCTCGACACAATGTAAGTGTAAGAAAATGGAGACATAATAATTCAGAAAGTCAGGAAGATGCTCTTCCATGCAACAGGCATTACATCTTTGGTTCCTGATCTGAAAATAACAGCATTGTTATTAAACAAGCTCTTTAAGATAAACCTTTATGTTTTCTGATGATTATTTTTGTTTTGTTTTGTCTAATCTGTCTGTGCTACCTGGAATACTGCCAATATGATTCAGAAGTTCTCTTCTGCAATGTTTTTAATTGTAGTTGGGACTGTGCAGGACTTACAGTGACTGAGATACAAATTTTATTGGTAGTAATTCAGAGAAGCCATTCATGCTTTACTGCTTTTGATGAAAGAAACAAACCCAGGCTCATGCAATGATTGGTATTATTCAAAGTATGAGAAATGAGAACAGCACTATAATTACACCACTAACTGAAACAGGTAAAGTAATTGCTTACCAAAATGACCATTTCACAACAAAATGGCTTTCAGGAAATCCAGATGAGCCTGAGTTCCCCAAAGATCTTCTCCAAAGATCTCCTGATCCCAGAAGAACCGATAGTGATTCAGTCAAGGCAGAGCTCAAAAATCCTTTTAGACATTTTTTAATCAGTTGGCTTTACCTTCCGTATCCTTCACCTTAGGCAGTCACTCAGACAAACCTGAACTAAGCAGCTCCCCAGCACACAGGTGTCTAGTGTCTGTTTTGCACTCCCAATACAGCTGTGCTATTGACTCTTAGTGAAACTTTAAAATACACTCAACTACCAAGTACATCAGTGCCTACACACCTACAAAATGATCTATTTACGACACAGAATATGCCACAGATATACCTATATCTGTATGGATACCTTCTGTAACTTCAACACTAACTGGAAGTTAGACTGCAAGATTTTAATTGGCAAGTGTTACAGGTGGCCTTTAAGGGCTTATGTGCTTTTCTGAAGTTAATTAAAGTTTTTCTGAGATGGTACAAACTCTCTTGCATTAAACCTTCAAGTTTCCTATCACAGAATAAGTGTATCACATCCTCATTTACCTTTAAAACTCACATCCAGAAAAGCACTGAAAATTGCACTGTTTGTACTGTACACTTATGGACAAGTACAAAAATCTATGGACATATGGTTTGTTAACTTTAATTAATAGAATTGAACAGGCACGTATCCATTTAGGAAAAACCCTTTCTTTATGAATTTGTATAATCCCTTCACCGCTTAAGAACACCAACAAACAAATCACAGAGCATTTAATGTTTTTCCAAGGAAAATGCAGGGAAGGAATCAATTGGAACAGCTTTGTGTTCAAAATCATCTGTGAAGCATCAAAGTTATGTTTGTTGGCATCTGTGCTCCAGCTCCAGGGTTTGCTTTCTTAATCACGTTTTTATTCCAATGAGTAAATACTTCAGGAAGTTCAGAGGAACTAAAAAAAATGAGCATGACATCTGAATTGGGCAAAGCAGGGAAATCATAATAAAGCATGAAATTAGTGGAACATGAACAAATATGATCTGCTAGAGAACAAAATTATATGCTCTTCTTTAAAAGGAAGCTACAAACCTTTCAGAACCTCTGAAGAAGTCAACAAACTTATGGATACCGGTGGTAAGCTGATACAGTTTACTTTGAATTCAGAAATTTCACAATGTATCCCAAAGGAATTACTCTCTCTTAGGAGACCTGCAGCCACAAGCTAAACTAAAATCCATTATCCTTTCACGGATAATTAACTGCTTAAAAGATGGTGAATGGAAGAGAGGAATAAATGGTCAGTTTTTCCACAATGAACGGTGTTCAGCATGTTCTGTGCTGTAAACTTGTGTGGCTAAATTGATTCAATAACAGGGAAAGTACTGTACCTAAGATGGTACCTAGATTCAACTAAAACCCAAAATCAAGCCACTCTTGAGGGTGTGCTGCAGGAGGAAAAAAGGAAAGGGTGAGTGTAAAGTGAAAAAAGCACATGCTCCTTATCAGGTTGGGACTGCAGGGAAAATGCAGTTCTAAGAACTGAACTCATCAATAAATTTCCCCCAAATAATCAAAGGTACCTACCTTACAAAAGGCAAAAGATTAATAGGTCATTTTCATCTCTATTTGTCTGACTGTATTAGGCAAAGTTCTTCTGTAACTTTAGAAAGGACAAATACTTTTGTAAAAGCTTGTACTCTTGTTATTTAAATTTTCCTTTCTTCTCCACATTTCATACTACCTGCCTCTCACAACACAGGAAATTCTGCTCATATATATTTTTCTTCCTATGATGTTTACAGCAACATTAGTTAGTTTTATTGGGACTATAATGGAAAGCCAGATTTTGCTTTACAGACAGGGCATCTCATATTATTATACTTCAGTTTTACTTAGAAAACTAACTAACAAATAAAACACCAGTCATTCTGAAAACAAAGGAAAGAAGTGAAAACATTTCCCTAACTAGAGATACCAAACAACACTACATTTTCACTTTTTTTTTTTTTTTTCAAAATTACATTCATATGACTCCCAGCAAGATTTTTGATGGATTAATTCCTATAATCCACCAATTCCTTTTTTTCCTTGCCTTCTGTGTAATGGATAATTTTTATACTTAATACAAAACTGCTGATGATATATATATACGATATATATATATGGTATATATGTCTAATATTTAATTTAGTCCTACATTTCAGAAGAAGATAATATGCACTGCTATTACTTCTTTTTCTAAGTACTTTACTGTTGGAGTCAGAGGCACAAAGGGCGTGCCCTTATCTCTGATACCTGGCTCTGACATCCAAGAAAACACTGAATTTCATATAACATCCTGAAAACAACTATTAAAGTTAAATAGAAAAGCTAGGAGTGTGAATGTGTAAATTAGAAAGTTTCTTAGGTCACTAGGTGAAAAAGTTGAAGTCTGGAGTTTAAGCAGTTTAGAGAACAGAAGACAAGATGGAGGATTTAGGGTGCTGTCTCTTGTCCTTCTTTCTTCTTCATCTTTTTCATCTAGAGGTTTTTGGGTAGTAGTAGGTGATTGGATAGAAGATGCCACAGTGCAGCTCACAGGTATTGGGTCATTGGGTCACTAAGAAAAATAATTTACTTGGCATCTGTTAATTGGGTAAACGGACATATAAAAGACCTTGAAGATCTTTGTTAGCCATTTTGCACCTTTCTATCTTAGTGTACATAGCTCCTTGTACCTTGTATGCATGTAATGCAGATAAGAATAAACAACCAAGTCTGAACAAGAGAAAAAACAGCCTCACTCTCATCAACTTCAGTTCAAGGGGAAAAAGAACCTAACCACAAGAGTCATATAGAGACACTTTACAACTCTTTAACAAAATATTCATTCTGCCAAGCTATCTCACACAAATACTTCAATATGTGCATTGCGATTCTGGATCAGCTTTTCAGTAAGAGATAGGATACATAAATTAATTATTTTTAATAGGGAGCTTAGTGCGTTTGCAAAGAGCTTTATGTGTTTCTATGTGAAAACATACAGTATACTTCTAGTTTTGTGAACATCTGCCTGAAAATTTCAGAAGCTTCTGAATTAATTTCTTCTCATGCTTTAAACATAGAGCACATATTTCATTTCAGCTTAAAGTGGAATTACAGGTTTTCTAGGTAGAGTAACAGCCAGATATACTCTGGATTTCTGCTTGCTAATGTCAACCAAGACTGAAAATACTTGGCTAAGTCAGGTAATGCCAAGAGATGTGAGTCTATTGACTAATTCTCATGTTTTTCATAGAGTTTATACTGATGGGATGGGAGCAGAATAAACTCAGCTGTGACAAATGTAATTTTTGCCAATAAGTGGTATATCCACAGTAGTATGACATTACCAGAACATTAAATTGACAAAGCCATATACAATGTCCCCACAAGCACCAACATATAAAAGACCTTTTACAACGAATCCTGGAATCTGCCACTACCTTCATAATTTTCATAAATTAAAGATGGGGCTGCTTTTGAGCAATGGAGCAATAACATGGAAGAGAATTGTGCTGAGCACTGCGCAGATGTTGGCTGAGTAACAGTCTTGTATCTGACCTGGTGCCTGGCAATCCAGCCTGTGTAACTGGCAAAGAATCTGCAGTACCATAATCAGCTCTGCTGTTGTGGGGGGTTTTCCACTTTTCCTTCTGGAGATCAATTTAAATTACAAAGAGATTGAAGGGAATCTGTCCTTCCTCTGAATCAGATAGCTGAAAAAATACAGGTATTATCTACAGCTGCTTTTCTCCATCTCAAGCCTCTATGACAAGGCAAAGCAAAAACTGCATTTTGGGGCTGACCTAATTCTGGACCAGTCCCAGTCTATGTAGGGGCATTACAAATTTCAAATGATAGATAAATGAACACCTGTGTCTTTACAAGGTAGTAACTTGTTTCACTGATGTCTTATGCTAGAAATTGTTCTAAGTAACAAGGTTGGAGATTTTCATAACATAAACTGAGAGGCCTGTTTTTATGACTTCAGTTTTCTGATGTTTCAGATGAAATTACAAGTATTGAATTAGAAAAACTGTTCTGGAAGGATTAATGCTTTTATTTTCAGCTGCATTTCTCTATCTGAAAGAGATACACAGCATGATGCTGCTCTCAAGTAACAAAAGGGGCCGTAATAGGATGACTGTGACACTTCATCCTGCTCTTCAACCTGCAAGGACAAATCACTGTGTATTCTGGTAAATGAGTGTTTGCATGAGATTATACTCTCAGACAAGAAGAATACAATCCCATTTACTGGAGTATTCAGATCTAAATATTATTATTTCAGAATGCTGCAATAGGCTGAGTCATATCATCCTGAAGATACAAGTTATAAATAAGCACAGTGAAAATGTATGTTTGCCTTTTTTAAGGCTCAGGAACATGTGTTGTAATGCATTTAGAAAAATGGTATAACCCAAGATGTACCCCTGAAATACAGAATGTTAGCTTCCCCCCTTATCTCTTCCCCCCCAGTTTTCCTTATTGGCTGTGTGTATGTAACCCTTCCCCTTCCCCTGACTTCAAAAAGGAGCGCGTTATCAATTTTCTCTCTCTTTTCCCACGCGATCCCTGGAATAAAGCTGGAATACCATTTCAGCAAGGGAGAGAGCCTTGCTTGGACCTCTGGTCCATGCTATAATATCTTCCCCACCTCCCTGGCTACAGTGGGGCGGAATGTGGCTATAGAGAGGCAGGGAACATATATAAAATATAGCAAACATGTTTGTTCAAGATGAATGTCAGAGGCTTTGAATAACTAAATTTTCATTTGGTGGCAGCAATATTAGTGCAGAAGTATTCTAAGTCAACAACTTAATGTGAAAGGGAGAATTGAATGAAACAAGTAGAAAAAAAAAAAAAAGATGTTTCGATGACTCCATCAATAAATATTAAGAAGTTTTTTTAATTATTTCTCAACCTAATATAATTTGTGTAAGAACAGGGCTGTCTGACACTATTTTCAATGAAAATTAAAATCCTACCATAGCCAAATAAATTAAAAATTACCATGATGCCCTGAGACCAAGTAAAAATAAAAGCTGGCACATAAATATAATTAATTGGGGTGGAGTTCCATGTAATTGCACTCAGATGGCTAAGGACTACCGTCAGTCAGTTCAGCTAGCAGATCAGTCTTGCACTCTTCAAGAATTGCTGCATTAGTGAAGATATAAATGACAACAGTACCTATTACTTATTCAGGCTTCATCCATCCCACAGTTTAAAGAGGTGAAATTGAAGAATACAGAATCAAAACTTGTTTATGTTAAGGTCTATATATTAGCAGACTTTTTGGTATAAAATGTGTAAACACAATTACTGTGTTTGCACTGTGACATTTTAAGTACAGGTGACCAAACCTAAAATGAACAAAATAAATCAGAGGGACGATTTGTTGCAAACTGATTCAACACTCCATTACAAAGAGGAACATTGGAAATGCCATTCTAGATCAGACATGCCTTCCCTGGTAATTGTCAAATGGCAGCACAGACATAAGCAGAATGAAAAAAGCACAGCTCTAAATCTAATTGTTAATATTCAGGAAAAAGTTTAAATTTTGATTTCCTATGCGAAAAATCTAATTTTTTTTATCTATTAGAATTCTACTACATCCTAATATCCTCCAAAATTTTAGTTGTGTGGAGTTTTATTGGTTCTTAAGATTTAAGCCCCAACAATTTCTGGCAACAAGTTACATCATTTAACAATGCCCTGGATAGAAATTAATTGCCTTCACTGGCTTCATATTTCCTTAAAACTCAGTATAGTATAGTACAGAGTGCACAGAAACCCCAATGTTCCCTCTCTAAACCTGTCATTAATTTATATATTAGTCCTTTATATACTAGAACCCTGTGTACTCTGATTTATGAGAATCCCAATCTTTTCCCTTTCTTTGACACATTTTCCTGAACTCAGCCCACTTCCAGTATGGGTCATATCCTTTAAGAACAGTAAGCATGGCTACAGAACATTTTTATGTAACTGCTCTATCAGGTTTCTGAGGTAATTTTCAATGTTATGCTTCATGCACCCTTTTTCCCCATTTTTAATTGCAACTGTACAATGAAGGTTGCTACTGAACTGACTACAGTAAAATTAAGGTTTCTCTGTACTTAACAAATATGTATCTTTGTAATGGAAGAGACTTTGAAATTTGTAGATGAAATCATAATGAGCTTTCATGACTTCAATCATTGACACAAAGATGTCAGATAAATTCAGCTTCAAAATAAGCTCAACTTTGAAGACAACAGCAATGCTGGAGTGTGAGGTGTCCCCCACCCAGGAAGGCAAAGATTTAGTTTCAGATAAGCATTGTTAAAGCGAGAGGTGTGGCTTTAAAGCCTGGGAAGAGTGGATTCCATTCCTCTGCCTCAGCAGATGGGCCCTGTGAGCCCAGGAGGAACTGCTCCACCCCGGACCGTCGGACCGTCATGGGGTGGCAGTCCAGGAGTCTGATTGGGTTTGAGTGCCTGGGGTTTCTCCCTTACTGTGTTCCTACTAGTCTCTGACCTTAAACTCCACCCTGGTTCTGTCCTACAAAGCCCACCACCCTGCCTCTGTTTGGGACTCTCTGTCTCTTGATCTATGCCAAGTTTGTTCTTGTGTTGAATAAACGATTTCCTGAGCAGAAAACCCTCTTGTTCGAGTACCATGCCGGACACCAGTAACTGTAGCCTCCCTGGACATGATCTTGCAGCCCTGGAATGCTACATTGGAGAAATCACATTATTGCAAGACATGAAATGAAAACTGTGATTTTATCCATCTTCAGACTGCTACAATCATCTCTTCTGAGATTAGCTTACATATGAATCCCTAGACTACCTTTTTTTTGTCTCCCTTGGGAATAACTTACTGAAACTTCCTAAATGCTATAACTGATTTTTTTTCCACCATGGCACAAACATTCTGGCTTATAGCTAGAATCATAAACAATTCATACACCACGGTCATTCTCCTGTCTTGTTCCTCACTGTGCTTCAAGGTGAAAGCAGGCACTTCTGTCAAGTTCATGACTGCAATTATGATACAGAACTCTTAATTTCTGTTACTTCAGCCCTCAAAGACATCTAGTGCCTCCTATATGACATGCAAATCAACTTTTGTTTCGATGATGCCCCAAAAGTTCAGGTCACCAGAAAACATAATCCAAATTTATCCTCTAAAATTACTAAAATCACTTATAAGTAAAATCTGTCTAAACACATTCCTTTAGGAGATCTAGAGTAACTTTCCAATAATCTGATGTTTCTCCTTCTAGGACAAACCACTAGTATGTCCATTGGAAAAAAATGGGTAAACCTAACATTGATGTAACAGAGATCTAGAAATTAATATAGCTAATAATAGCTCTATGTACCCCCTCTATCACGAGTTTAATAGCATTTACTTTGAAGTCACTCCATTGTGATTGTCAGAAACCCCTTTTATCTTCTTGAAGAACAGTGTCAGAAATATACGAAGTGGTCCATATTAGTAATATCCTAAGGGGCTGCACACCAACTGGTTTCCTCCCCCAGCTGGTTCAGGAAAAAGATTTCCTTGGACAAAAGTGGAAAAAGCTGTTTATTTAACAGGAATTAAATAATATTAAACAATAAAACATCTTGCTGTTTGATGAGATGGCAAATCCAGAATAAGTAATTTCATGGGATGTAGCTTAGCTCACTCAGTCTCTTATCAGTCCCTCCTGCACTGGAAAGTGCTGAGGCCCAGGCCCCAGTGGGCCACAGGCATGAGCTCCCAGGGTTTGTCTGGGTTTGCAGTCCAGAGCAGGTTTGAGCAGATCCAAGAAAAAAGGGAAAAAACAGTACAGGGAACTTCTCTGCCTCAGCTAGCTAAAAACTAACTAAATGTAAATGTCCTGCCATCTGTCTGTGCTGCAGACAACATGGTCCAGGAGTAGGATGCCGGGGAGTGAAGGCTCTTTCTGAACACAAACTGTGGCTTCTTCTTCCCCCTGCTTCACTCTTAGAGCCAGTCTTAAAGGTGCAGAACTTAACATGTAACATAAACAAGACTATTCGGGATACAAGCATCATAAAATCACCACAGGACACAATCTTTTTGACTTTTGTGAGTCTCTATGGTCTAATTCTCCTGTATCATATTGATTTATGGTTTTCTATATTCAGTGAAAATACCTTCAGTCCTATGTCTACTGGCCACCCATTTTCATGTATTGAGTGCATTTAAGCAACAAATGCATCTTTAAGATACCATCATGGTTTTCTCTCTGTGGAATATTTATGTGCATCAAAAGATATATCATTATTATTTTATAAAATAAGTTGGAATTAATGGTAGGCAACTCTACTGAGTCCTGATAAAAAGTATTCAAGTGGCTTGGCTGGTATCTGCTATAAGACAGATAAAGTCAAGGAACCAACTGATAAGAAAAATGCAAAAAGACAAGCACAGGCAGTAGCTGCCTGATGTGATATTTCAGCATAGAAGTAATACAATCAAGCTAGAAGGAAGAAACACCTTTCATTAAAAATTATGTGGTATAAATCATTAGGTGGACAAAGAAAATAGCCATTAATATGGCAAAAGCTGCAAAATAAGGACAGGAAAATAGATTAGGATTGGCTATACTGCAGTCTCAGCCAGGTTGGAGATTGGAAAACAGAAGAGGCGGGTTCTCCTAAGAAATTAAATCAGGTTCCTTGATACTTCTGGCAAGCATACTGTAAGACTCCCTTTCTTAAGTTTATAAAAAGCAGTTGTTGTTTTTTTACCATGATTCCCTGTGGGTACGGAGGAGCCCGCTGGGCCCGAGATACTGGCTCTCCCCTGGAGAGGAGATACTTCATGTAAGAGCGACACGTGTCGCTCCCAGGGATCTTTGAGTTAGATATGTTAAACTGTTGTGCCCCATTGGTGTTCCCCCCTGCTGTCCCACCCCGATACAGGTATCTCGGGCTTCCCCCCGCCCCTCTCCTTCCCCATAAATACTCTGGGTTTCCCCCTGTTTGGGGGATTCGCTGTTACCAGCACCCTTCACCGAAGCTCTGCCTGAATAAAGGCTTGTGCCTCGGTGGAACGCTGGACCAGCTTTCTCATCCCTGCTTCCTGTGTTGCCTGCCCGCCGCCGCCGCCGAGCCGAGCCGAGCTGAGCTGAGCTGAAATCACTACTACCGCTGAGCTGGAATCACTCGACTGCTTAAAGCTGCTCACACGCGCTTCGGGCCAGCCTTTCTCAAGGCTGCCTCTAGAGAAGTCGCGGTGCTCCGGGCTTTCCACCGTGCCGGCAATTCCCTAAAAACTAAAGTTCTAAAAACAAAAAATTGGCACAGCTGAAGGGGGTTGCAAGACTGCATTTCATCCATTCTACGCCTCTGATGCATCAAAAATTTCTTTTCATTTCAAGATGAAATGAAGCCTAACATAGTTACTATCTAAATATACTATATCTTAAATAATCTTAAATAATAAGTTCTCCAGTCCTCTACCCATTTTTCTTCTCCTCTTCACAGGCCACAGACACTGAACTATTTAGCTGCAACTCATGCTCCTCAAATGATGTGAAGGTTTCAGAGTTCATCCTCACTGAAGAAGGTAAACCAGAAACCTGGAGAGGCTCTTCATAGTTTAAAGCTATCATTTAATGGTTGAGAGAACCAGGCACTTTAAGTCTCTGAGTCTACTCCCAACTATGCCTTTAATACACTTAGTAAATATTTGGCTCATAACACCTTTTATTCCATACAAAACAAACAGTAGATAGTATAGATTACTGTCACTTTCACTGCAACCCTTCCTGAGATTTTTTTAGTTTCTCAAGTACTCAGAGATATTCAGGATAAAAGTATTTTGAAGTAAACTAAATTCACTAAATATCTTGCACAACCTAAGCTGAGTATCACTATAACCAGTAAAGACTGGAAAACAGTAGTAAGAAGACACATTAACTTCTCCTTTATTCATTATGGTAAAAATTAATAATTCTGTTTGGAAAAATACATACCTACGACAATAAAACCACAATTTGGTTGGAGCAGAACATCCAGCAAGTTTCATATTTGTGCTCCTCATTCATAAGGCCTTATTAACATAAATATTTAATCCATCCAATTATTACAAGAAGGCATAAAATTATTTCTGATTGCACTTTCTTAGATTAATGAAACAAACTCAGAGAAGAAATAAAGTACTTTTTCTTCAGCTGCTCTTAGTGACTAGGCCCTGCTATGGCTGCAAAGCCTCTGAATCAAGACAGGTTCAAATTCAGTGGAACTTAAACAGAACACAGAGTTTATACCACAGTCCTTGCAAGACCACTGGGGTTTATACAGGATTTCTACATTGGATGGGTTTCCATTGGTGCATAAGTTCTAGCAAGACAACTATGTACTCCAAAGCTTGAAAACATCAATGCGATAATTTTCTAATCAACAAAAAATCTCCAGAACACTTCCATAGCTGAACTGGTAACTATTCTATGATGCAGCAGAGTATGTGCTGAGACTGTTAATAAATTACACACCTCAGTACCATTAATCTCAAATTAGTTATAATAAGAAATTTTGACACTAAAGGTTTTTCTACTTTCCTCATAGACCTTTCCAAGAAAATTAGAGCCACATATTTTTGGTTTAAGACCATGGCAAGGTTCTTTGCAAAATAAAATGCTGCTGTACTACACAAACATTATTATAGGATAAATAGGAACAAATGAGGGAGAAAACCTTCATATTGTGCTCTTTTCAGTGCAAGTCAGGAAGGTTTACCAATATATCTAGACCATATGTCTGCTTTTTTGGTGTACCATCAGAAGAGACAAATATTTCAGAAAACTTGATAGAATTCTAAGTTATTGGGTTAATTATTAAAGTTCAACTGAAATAAAAGAACAAGCCTCTTGGATGTTTTTAATCTATGGAAAATGCAATTCTATCACCAGAATAAATTTTAAAAAGAGAAGAAATCCTGGGAAAATGCATAAAATCTTCAAATTAGAAATAGGTAATAAATTATCCTTTCTTTAGTATTGCATTACTGCCAATCTAACAAACAGCACACAGATTATGAGAAACCTCAAAATTAGGCCTCTCTGAAATTAAGACGTAAAAATTGGTTTAATTGTGAAAAAATGAAAAAAAAATCTTCTACCTCTTTACCTACACACCTTTATTTGTTCAGATAAAAGAAAAATCTCCTACATGTTTTCCCATATGTTTCTCTTAATAAACTGGGTATCAATAAAGCACTTCTACTCATTCAAATCATCCCACTGTAGATTCAAACCCTGACAGCTGCTAGGCTGCTGCTGTGCCAGGATCACTACTGCTATCCAGTCTCACCTCAGCACTTTCCTGTGCTTCCATGAATTCACTGATTGGCTTTTTATGTATTTAGATGTGAAATTTAGCTTTTTCTCTGCTGTACAGAACATGGTACACTGGAGTCCTGGGCTCATAGCTAGGGTAACTATGCACTCTGATGTTAAAAATAAAAAAACACTATAAACATACAATGACGCATCTACATCTATACCAACCTCACCTCAAGATGCTTAAATTCTAGATGATAGTGTGAAAAAGCTGAATTATATATATTTCTGATTGATAAAATTGTGTGGATTTCAGCACACACAAGCAACACAGAGACAAAAACAGTCTGCTGACCACTCATGTTAGCAGTTAGAGATTATTGACATACATAGATGCATTATGGGCATAGAGCACTAGTGTTAGGACAGGCGGAAAAGACTTCAAGTTTTGCCAAAGGAGGTTTAGACTGGATATTAGGAAAAATTTCTGCACTGAAAGTGTTGTCAGGTACTGGAACAGACTGCCCAGAGAAGTGGCAGAGTCACCATCCCTGCAGGTATTTAAAACACACATAGATGACGCACCTGGTAATACAGTTCAGTGAAGGAGTTGTCAGAGCTGAATTAATGGTTGGACTTGATAACCTTAGAGGCCCTATCAGACTGAACTAATTTTATGATTCTATGACATAGAGACATCTGTGGTATATGGCCATAGATATTTGATGAAGAGAAAGCTGGAAATTGCTTACCATGCTGCAGCCAGGACAGTCAGGACCATTTTCACATGTCCTGCGCCGTGCCTGGATCCCTCCTCCACACTGAGCCGTGCAACGCTCCCATGGCCCCCAGCCTGTCCAAAACACATGAGGGGTGCACAACAAATGCTCATTGCAGTACCTGTGAGAAGAGAAATAAGGAGGCAAAGAATCTATTTATTATCAAGACAAGACCTCCCCAAGAACCTACCTCATTCACACAATTCAGATAGATATTTGTACAGGGAAATATTTTATGCAAAGGGCCTGTCCCTACTCATTAAACACTGCACTAACAGTTGTCACACTGCACAGAATGTCTAAATATTTAAGTGGGTTTTTTAGGTTGCAGTTGTGTGGGTGGAGCATTTGTTTGCTTTATTCAGTTACTTTATACATTCCATGCAATGCAGCCACACAATTATACTGCAGTCATGTAAGCAAGATTGCAAACCACTTTATTAAAAACAGTTGTGGTTATCCCTCTGTGGTAGTCAACCAAACAGAAGGGCAAACATTTATGTAGGAAGTCTTATCAGACTCCAGCTAAGAACTCATTAGGATCCATCTTTCTCATCTTCAGATAGAGAAGACTTGCTTCTCTGCTTCTATGGGCAGTATAAAAGCTAAAACATTGATTATAGGCCTAAAGAAACTTCACTTGTTTATAATGTTATTACTTTATCTTTTAAAGGGTGTTTTTAGGTATTATAATCTTTAAAGGATTTTCCTGTAGGCTGAAATTGATCCAGAGGCCTAGTAGGTCCTTGAGGGAAGCACAATAGAGTTGTCATAATTGTAATAATACTTTCGGACATGTGGGAAGGTCCCAGCTTCAGCTGAGTTTTTCCAATTTTTGTAGAAATCTTGGATTCTTGATTTTTTGAATGTGCCATCCAATAATTAGGATTTGGGCCATCAGCAAGTATGACTAGGGCTGTCCAAGAGACCAAGTGTCATTTTGATGTTGGAGGCAGGAATGCAACGTAAATTCATGCACAACAGCCAAGGTTCATGCACAACAGCCAACTTTTACTGGGTCCTCTTCTCCTTATATAGATCTGAAGGTCTGCACGGTCAATCGCTATTAGTTGAACCAGCTGCCACCCAGCCAACCAGCGAATACCTGCTCACATCCCCAGCACCCTAGGCCTGCTCTCAAATGGTCCATAATGGTCAAGTTATATAACTAAGGTATTTATGTAATTAGTTATGTTTCAGTTATAAAATTTGGATTAATTATAACTTCAGGCCTTCAGGCCAGCTGTTGGCCACCACAACAACCAACCTCTTAGATAAAGCAAACACACAGCATAGTCATGTAACACACAACCCTGAAGAAATTCTCTGGTATTTCATGGATGCATGTGGGTAGCTCTTATTACCATACTGACTGTCCTGAATGAAAATATCAATCTGATAGAGTATTTCCTCAGTTTTTACACCATTCATCTAAAATCCAATGTCTTCTTCCCCTTCTAACAAGTTTTCATCTCTTGGCACTCTTCTACAGTGGAAACTGACTCTAACAATCAAGTTATTTGTTTTCTACAGAAAGAGCAATGACACTATGAACAGTTGTCATTTTCAACAAGAATAACAACAGCTGTTTTTTTGTTTGTTTTCAGAAAGCCCCAATATCTGCAAGATTTAATTCTTCATTATACCTCATTATAAGAAATTTGAACATTTGGAACTCTGGAGGGCAAAAAAATAATGTTGGTGTTGTAAGTAACATACGGATGTAGATTTATTGCATATGCTGGAGCCTAAAATTCAAACTTTGTCCCTAGGTCTGGAGAACTCTATCAAAATCGAAAGATTGGGAGTGGGGCTATTAGGAAAGCTATTAGGTTAATATAGTGTGGGGTTATTAGGGGAGTGACATTTAGTTTTCTGCTTCTGTAGAGTTAAGTTATTCACAGCTTGTATTGACTTTTCCTCTGGAAACTGAGGAAAAAATGCCCAAACCCTCAATATTTATGAATCTGATGTCAGAATTCTTCAGTGTGTGATTTGGGTACACACATTACAGTTTACATTATGCCATCATTAAAGATACGTAGCAATGTTCTGTGCCTGGATATTCTTCCCCTAGAACTCCAACTGCACACATTCTTTGTCACATGCAGTCATTTATGTGAATCTGTGGGATAGTTTCTTCTACATCATTTGTTGAGAGTGTGTAGTCAATAAAATATAGATATAACGTCAGCATTTATTTAGTCAAATTAGTACAAGCTTTGCATAATTTCAGTTCTTAATGAAGATGTGTTAATTTGGGAGACACACTGAGGCTAAAGCAAATCTGCCATGAATTTTAGAATTACTGATATTCAGCCATGCAGAAGTAAAACTAAGGAATTTGTCTTGCCTTAAAATAGAGGTGTGTACAGTGTATCTAAAAATGAAGCAGCCATCTAATTTGAGCAACAGGTCATGGAAAGAAACAGCCCACTTAAAAATATTATTTATGTCACCCTAAAGCAAAGGTCATATAAATATACCCCTCAATGTAGAGATTGATTTTCTTTGACTATAAATGCTACATTGGAGACAGACATCTAAGCAGCCATTAAAGACAATAGAAATCTTGTCAATACAAACTAGGGAGACTAGAATAATTGATTTGATGAATTAAGGAATATACAGCAGAAGGACACAAATTACTGTTCTCCACAACCTGTATTGACTACATTTCTACAGACCACAGTGGAAGTTCAGACACCTGATAAACATTCACACTTGTGAACACCTGAATTTAGGTATGACAGATCTTTGAGGACAGTTATGCCACTGTGCAGTGGCTCTTTTAGTGTCTACGTGCCTAACCTCTCTCACTTAAGCAGGAGACAGAAAAGAAACCTAATAACAGTGATCCTTCACAGTAAGCACTCCAAAGGGCAGGCAATTCTGTTATCCAACACTAATTAAAGATGCAGATGAAAAAAAGCCCTAAAATTTCTATGCAAGCCACTTCAATTTAGGAAACAGGTTTTGTTTAAAAAAAAAAGTCAATACCATCAATGTTTCCTTTTTTTTTCAGGAAAAAAAAAAAAGGGGGAACAAACCAAAACAAACACAGCATAGAAATAGAATCTTATTTTTATTTCAGCCAGCCTCTGAAAACATCAGGTATGTTTTCTCAGCTAGAGACATCCCTGCAATTGATCTTTGAGAACTGTGCTACAGCGTGGGACTTTGAGACAAGTTTCATTATATTTATTCTTGGCTGCATTTCAAGTCACTCAGAAGCCTTTTTTCCCCTTTTGCTCTTTCTTCCCCTCTTAATTTTGTTCTCAGGACCCACAGAGATAACATTTTACAGTAATTCAACAACACATGCAATGCAAGAAACTTGAATCTGTGAAACCACTGCCCTCTCCCCTAACCTACCTGCAGTGAGGTCAGAATGGAGAGCAGCCTAGAGAAATGTGAACAGAAATTTTGTACAGGGACCCTTCACATTTCCCTTGAAGTGAACACAAGTTCAAATGACCTAATAAAGGAATTGTCATACTGGGGAAGGGTGAAATATCCTTTGTCCGGTTGTGTCCACAGCTATTAGTGCCTACACCAAATTTTACAACTACAATTTCAGAGCAACTGGCATTACTATTCTTGTTTCTATACAGATCTCAACCTTTAGTAAATCATCAATTTATTCAATTGCTGTACAGCACTGAGTACTACAGGCTAACTGCATGACAGTTACAAATATGCTCTTTTCATTCCACAGAGAGATGTTATTTAAACAAACACTTTGTAATTTTGAACTATGTTATACTACTCTGTCTTTAAGAAAAACAAAGTAAGCTTGATCTTTGTGTGCCCCTTCCTGTGCAATGTACTGTTCTGCGGTGGGTTGAGATTACCAGTTGGTGATTTATTGGGATGCACATACTATACCGAGGCTGATGGGAATGCCAGATTCCTTTAACTGAAGATAGGTGCGTGACATGCACATGCCCTACTGGATTGAGATTGTAACACTGACAGAAATACCCATGCTGGAGACTATGGAAGGTGGCATGCGGTCCCAGGGGCTTCTGTGGAAGAGGAGGGAGCAGAGAAAGCAAGGAAGGTGGGAACACGCACTTCCCAGAAGACAAGACATCCATGGGAATGCAAGCAAGCCTAAAGCCTTGTGGTGTTTAAGCTGCTCTGTTGAAGTGCACTGGGCTTAGAAACAAGAAGTGCTACACAGAGCAGGCACTTGACTCTCAGCTGTTCCTCTTTCTCATGGAAACAAGCCCAAAACCTGAATATTTGCTGAGAACTGTGTACAAAATAATGCAACAATATGTCCTACTTCTAATAATTTTATACACCTCAAAATATCCAGGGCTTTCAAACATTTACTCCTTGTCTGCAGACAATTTATTTTTCTAATTGCCATGGGTTCTTTCCTATCCTTTCCTGTGTAATAAAAGGTAAGTGCATCCACTGAAAGCAAGCAATTCTCATTTTAATGTCCCTCATTTCTGCACAGACAGGAGGGGGACCTAAGTAGACTTAATGAGGCCATATCTACAGCACCTTCCACAGAAAGGACAAACATTCTCACTCCATGATAATATCAAGACAGGGTACCACAGACTCTGTAAACTAGAATCTAGAGAACTTCCAGCAGCTTCAGTGAATATTTCTCATAAGAAAAAATAAGAAAAATTAAGCCTCTAAGGAATTCATTAAGATGTTGTCATGGAGTTACTTTACCTTTAAGGAAAGTTGGAGTTGCTGGGGACTGCCTGGAGTCTTTCTCATGACCAATTATCGGTCATTGCTGAGAATTGACAGCACTTTTAGCCATTGAAAAGTGGGATCAACTTGTGAACCCCACCTTAAAGTAAAAAAAACAGAACTCTGTTGTTCTCTTTGTTGCTTGGCTGTGAAAGGTAGCAGAGCTCCGGCTGGCCTCCGGTTCCCTGCCCAGGCCATGCGGCCGGGGGGGGGGGGGGGGGGGGCCGGGCTGGGCCTGCCGTTCTCCCGGCGGGGAGATGGGGCCTGCGGGGGCTTGCCCTGAGCCAGGTCGGGCCGGGCCGGGCCCGGCCCAATCTCTGGCTCGGCTGCAGGTTTTGCTGTAACTACATTCACTAGAAAACTGCTGAATGAAGAAAGAGAGGGGGTCTGGGCCTGCTGCAAGCAGAGACAGTGACCACACTCTCTAGAGCAGCTATGAGGAACTTTTCATCACAGACAGCTCCAGCTCCTGTTCAGCAGAAATCACCGAACCATCTACAAAAGCTTGGGCAAGATTTTAACTCTTTCTTATCCAGATGAGACTTGTGGATTAATCTTTTTATCCAGAGAGAAAAAACGAGCGTGATCAACATGAAAAAAGACTTTATAAACTACTAGTGGCAAGAAAGAAAAGAAACTTCAAGAAAGGTAGAGAATTAAGAAGATGCTTTAATTAAGCTGAAATATCTTTCTGTTAAAACTATGGGGATGGACAATGAAGTCCTGAAAAGAACTCCTTTAATTCATGATGGAATATGGGGAAGAATAGAGTGTTCAAAGTGTAAATTTGAGTAAAAAGTAGAGTAATTATGGTATAGTGAAGTGCTGAGAGATTTGAAGCCTTGAGAGGCAATGAGAAAACTGTTTTCTAGTGAAGCTCACAGAAACAGATGAAGAATACTTTTTGCCTTTGAATAACTTATCCTTAAAATGTTATCCCCAAACTAATGACCTATAACACATTTCAGAGTGATGTGGAATGGGAGGGGTGGGCTCTGATAACAGCAGCTCTGGGCAGCTGATATCAGAGAAACGGGAAACTATAACAAAAATAGTTTTCTTGTGAGAAACTCCATAAATTAACAGAAAGGAACTTCTGTTTCTCTACAGAGACTGATGAAAAAAACTGTAGAAGGAATTGGGACTGTTTAAACCATCAAAGTTCTAAAGTTTTTGTCTCTGTTGTCATGTGAACAAAAGAATGGTAGGCAGTAAGAAATGAAAAGGTTTTTCTGGAAGTTTATTCTGGTGTTCTTATTATTGTAGTTTGTCAATAAACTTTCTTTATTCCTTTTAAATTTTATGCCTGGTTTGCTCTTGTTTTAATCCATATCTCACAGCAAGAAATAAGTAATTCTTTTTCCCCTTTTTATTAATTACTGGTTTAAAACCACGACAGATGTTTTCCATCTGGAGTGTTAACTACAAAATTATTATCTGATTAGCAAATTTTGTTAAAATGTTATTTTTACTCTCTCTCCATATTCTGTCTAAATGCACATCAGCTACACTTTTGACCTACTTCTACAAGGGGAATTTGCTTTGTAATGTGAGTATATGTGTATCTCAACTTTCCCCCCCTTCCCACACACCCGTTTAGCAGCAGAGCATGGAACAGTTTAACCTATCTTCAATGCTTTCAATTAGCAGATATTGCCACTGATTTCAAGGGAATGGCCAGCAAGCACAGAACTGCCTGATACATTAGCCATGATAGGATAATGGCTTTCATGAGGTAAGACAAATATATCCTAGACAAACATTTAGCTCTTAACACGTGAACAGATACTCTTAAGCTGAATATGCATCCACATGGGGAGGTAAATTTACCTCAGATATACATTGCCTTTTTTGTGTTCGGTTTCTATGGAGTTATGTACTAGATTTCTACTGAAATCACTGTTTGTTGAAAAGCTGCTTCAAAGTTTGGCACATAAATGGCTGTGGAAACTGAATCCTATATTTATATCCCTGAACATATGAAGGTGACCGGAGTATGCACGTTTAAAAAGACAAATGCATTCAATGTGTAAACCAACTAATTCAAATTTTTACTAATACTAAATATATATTCATTTTACATATGAGCTGGGTCATCAAAAAAGTAAACTGTTAGGCTATTTAAAAACATTGGTTGATTTAAATAAGAAAATCTGAGAAGTTGCTTCTTGGCACTTTGGATACAAGACCAGTACATGTTTCTTGGGAGTAACTGTACATGTAGTATTTGTTCAGCCGGCCTAAATGTTATGGGCTCAAAGGAACTGTTTCTATTTGGTGCTGATGTAACTCAATGAGAGTGAAACATTATAATAATACTACTGTAAATGCTGGTACTCCATTACCCTTACAGCTCAAAACTCTCTACAAGCTGGCAGGGCCATGGGGACACTTATAAAACTCTAATGGCCCCAGCCAGCTTCCCCTGGGTCCTCCACCCACACCAGTGGGCCAAGGAGCTCTATTTAACATGATCCTAATCCTGGCCTGTGGTTTAGCTTCCTACCTGGACTTCAGACTTCTCTCGTTTTCATGATGTCACTAGCATCTAGACTATGGTTGCAGCTGGTCACAATCTCCAGGCTTGCACTGCTCCCCTGCTGTGGGTGTTGAGATGGGCCCTGGCTGGCAAATATCCCAAGACTTTCTGCTTTTTACAGCTCTGAAAAGATTTATCCAAGTACTTGGCTTAACACTGGCAAAAATCCTGGCAAATAACTGATGCCTCTTTCCTCTAGCTGCTTTACAAATTATTTGACAAAACTTCCTAACTTACCGCACCCTCTGGAAAAGAAAATTAAAGCCACTTAAAAAATAATTAAAAGTATCAGGAGATAACATGGATAACAAACAAAGGCAGAGGCAGGAAGGTCAGCTGTGAGCAAGCTGTGAGTGAGAAAGGTGCAGTGATATTGGAGGTGAAGGGTCTTTCAAAGAGACAGGAAACAGTGACAGAAGAACTCTTAAGAGAAAAAGGCATCCTGCAGTAAACTCACAGGCACATTCAACCCAGATTGCTGCTGAACTGGACAGAGATAGAAAGGACAAATAAGCTGCAGGCTACAAAAGCAAAGCAATATAAGCTTATTGTTTCTTCAGAACTGTTGCATATCAAAATTCAATCCTTCTGGACTGCTATTATTTCAACTCATCATAAGTCACTTTCCAGTTTGTAAATGCTTTTTCAGTGCATCCATAGTCTTAATGCTCACATAATTAAGAAAGTATTTCTTATTATTTTCTTTATTTCTGTGAAACTTCTTATCAAAATTTTATTCAATATTAAACTAAAATGAACAATTACTATTACCATCTATTGTCCATCACCCCAAAGTCTCTTCAAACTGAACTATTTTTTTTCTATGTTTAGACTCTTTGTGTCCTGCCCTGGACTGACCTCTCAGTTCAAGAAAATCAGTAACTGTTATCCATGCTGGGACAGAGCTAAATAACAACAGATACGATCTATGATGGTGATGGCTTTCTGGTTGGGCAACCTATTTTCAGAAAGCAATTTAAAAAAGAACAAAATTCTCTCCTCTGGAATGAAACAGTAAATATTCATGACCTTGAAACAGCAAGAAATGTTCACGTGTTCTGTGATACTGATCCCTTACATTTAAGAGTGAGAAAGACCAGGTCCCTGGTGATCAGTTAATACATAAATATGTGATGCAACCTTGTTTCAATGAATTTCTTAATCTGAAGAAATGCTTGAGTTGTGTTTAATTAAATGCCTCACTGAAAGTCTTCATAAATGTTACTGACTTTAGTTTACATCCAACACCAATATAGAATACTACATCATCCATACAGAAACACTGAAGTAAGCTGTAAATGCATATTGGGAGGAAACATATCTGCATACATCTCATAGAATGGATGGCTACAGGACTCCAAATTTTCACACCAGGGCTAGCCTTCTGCTATCTAGCATTCTGGTAGGTAGCTCTGGGAACAAAACAATGCATGCAAGCGTTGCAGTTTATCTGAATATATTCTAGTTTGATTTAAAGAAATATTTAATTCCTGTTAAAACTGTTAACACAAAAATTAGAGATGTATGTAGGGTCCACATAAATTAGAGATGTAGCTAGGATGCATGTAAAATAGAATAAAAGGGCTGAACTTGGCATTCTGAGCTAGTGACAAAATTCTTAGTCTGGTGCCAAAAACAGTACGTGATGAAATCAAAATCTGAGCTAACTTGATCTGCTCGAGGGTTAAAAAATATATACTAGCAATTTAAAAAACCCCACCAAGCTTGAAACCTTACTAAAGATATTTGAATTCAAAATGTATTATATTGATTGAATAGAAAACAAAGCCCTTGAAATGTTCTTCCATGTTATATAAATGCCTAATTAATTACAGCAGAAAAAATTAATTCACAGCATCAGTAACCTAGTGCTGTGACCTTATTATATTTTGTTCTGAATTCCAGGTCTTGAGGCTGGAGGAGCTACAATTCAAACACAGCACAATCAATTTTCAAAGAGAATCAGTTTTCAGGGTCTCAGGGGAGAGGAGCATGTTGCTTTAGCACAATACTCTGGTAGTGCATAAAAGCACTACAGGGCCTCTCAGGTGGCCTGGAAGTGACAAAGCTAAGTGAAAGACAAAAGATCTGATGCAGACCCACAGCCTTGTTAATGGGAATAGTGTACAGTACAGGAGTGAAATTACAGAGAGAGGGGAAGGGAAGGTGGAGGAAGGTGTGGGAAGAGAAGGTGCGGGAAGAGAAGGGAAGGTGCGGGAACGGAAGGGAAGGTGCGGAAAGGGAAGGGAAGGTGCGGGAAGGTGCGGGAAGGGAAGGTGCGGGAAGGTGCGGGAAGGTGCGGGAAGGGAAGGTGCGGGAAGGGAAGGGAAGGTGCGGGAAGGGAAGGTGCGGGAAGGGAAGGTGCGGGAAGGGAAGGTGCGAGAACGTGCAAGAAGAAAAGGTGCGGGAAGAAAAGGTGCGGGAAGGGAAGGTGCGGGAAAATGCAGGAAGGTGCAGGAAGGTGCGGGAATGGAAGGGAAGGTGCGGGAAGGGAAGGGAAGGTGCGAGAAGGGAAGGTGCGGTAAGGGAAGGTGCGGGAAGGGAAGGCGCGGGAAGGCGCGGGAAGGCGCGGGAAGGCGCGGGAAGGCGCGGGAAGGCGCGGGAAGGGAAGGGAAGGGAAGGGAAGGGAAGGGAAGGGAAGGGAAGGGAAGGGAAGGGAAGGGAAGGGAAGGGAAGGGAAGGGAAGGGAAGGGAAGGGAAGGGAAGGGAAGGGAAGGGAAGGGAAGGGAAGGGAAGGGAAGGCGCGGGAAGGGAAGGCGCGGGAAGGGAAGGGAAGGCGCGGGAAGGGAAGGGAAGGCGCGGGAAGGGAAGGGAAGGCGCGGGAAGGGAAGGGAAGGCGCGGGAAGGGAAGGGAAGGCGCGGGAAGGGAAGGCGCGGGAAGGGAAGGCGCGGGAAGGGAAGGGAAGGCGCGGGAAAGTGCGGGAAGGGAAGGCGCGGGAAGGGAAGGCGCGGGAAGGGAAGGGAAGGGGCGGGAAGGGAAGGCGCGGGAAGGGAAGGGAAGGCGCGGGAAGGGAAGGCGCGGGAAGGGAAGGCGCGGGAAGGGAAGGCGCGGGAAGGGAAGGGAAGGCGCGGGAAGGCGCGGGAAGGGAAGGGAAGGCGCGGGAAGGCGCGGGAAGGGAAGGGAAGGGAAGGGAAGGGAAGGGAAGGGAAGGGAAGGGAAGGGAAGGGAAGGGAAGGGAAGGGAAGGGAAGGGAAGGGAAGGGAAGGGAAGGGAAGGGAAGGGAAGGGAAGGGAAGGGAAGGGAAGGGAAGGGAAGGGAAGGCGCGGGAAGGGAAGGCGCGGGAAGGGAGGGGAAGGGAAGGGAAGGGAAGGCGCGGGAAGGGAAGGCGCGGGAAGGGAAGGCGCGGGAAGGGAAGGCGCGGGAAGGGAAGGGAAGGGAAGGCGCGGGAAGGGAAGGGAAGGGAAGGGAAGGGAAGGGAAGGGAAGGGAAGGGAAGGGAAGGGAAGGGAAGGGAAGGGAAGGGAAGGGAAGGGAAGGGAAGGGAAGGGAAGGCGCGGGAAGGGAAGGGAAGGCGCGGGAAGGGAAGGGAAGGCGCGGGAAGGGAAGGGAAGGCGCGGGAAGGGAAGGCGCGGGAAGGGAAGGGAAGGCGCGGGAAGGGAAGGGAAGGGAAGGGAAGGGAAGGGAAGGGAAGGGAAGGGAAGGGAAGGGAAGGGAAGGGAAGGGAAGGGAAGGGAAGGGAAGGGAAGGGAAGGGAAGGCGCGGGAAGGCGCGGGAAGGCGCGGGAAGGGAAGGCGCGGGAAGGCGCGGGAAGGCGCGGGAAGGCGCGGGAAGGGAAGGGAAGGGAAGGGAAGGGAAGGGAAGGGAAGGGAAGGGAAGGGAAGGGAAGGGAAGGGAAGGGAAGGGAAGGGAAGGGAAGGGAAGGGAAGGGAAGGGAAGGCGCGGGAAGGGAAGGGAAGGCGCGGGAAGGGAAGGGAAGGCGCGGGAAGGGAAGGGAAGGCGCGGGAAGGGAAGGGAAGGCGCGGGAAGGGAAGGCGCGGGAAGGGAAGGGAAGGCGCGGGAAGGGAAGGCGCGGGAAGGGAAGGCGCGGGAAGGGAAGGCGCGGGAAGGGAAGGGAAGGGAAGGGAAGGGAAGGGAAGGGAAGGGAAGGGAAGGGAAGGGAAGGGAAGGGAAGGGAAGGGAAGGGAAGGGAAGGGAAGGGAAGGGAAGGGAAGGGAAGGGAAGGCGCGGGAAGGGTAGGGAAGGCGCGGGAAGGGAAGGGAAGGCGCGGGAAGGGAAGGGAAGGCGCGGGAAGGGAAGGCGCGGGAAGGGAAGGCGCGGGAAGGGAAGGGAAGGCGCGGGAAGGGAAGGCGCGGGAAGGGAAGGCGCGGGAAGGGAAGGCGCGGGAAGGGAAGGGAAGGCGCGGGAAGGGAAGGCGCGGGAAGGGAAGGGAAGGGAAGGGAAGGGAAGGGAAGGGAAGGGAAGGGAAGGGAAGGGAAGGGAAGGGAAGGGAAGGGAAGGGAAGGGAAGGGAAGGGAAGGGAAGGGAAGGGACGGCGCGGGAAGGGAAGGGAAGGGAAGGGAAGGGAAGGGAAGGGAAGGGAAGGGAAGGGAAGGGAAGGGAAGGGAAGGGAAGGGAAGGGAAGGGAAGGGAAGGGAAGGGAAGGGAAGGGAAGGGAAGGCGCGGGAAGGGAAGGGAAGGGAAGGGAAGGGAGGGGAAGGGAAGGGAAGGGAAGGGAAGGCGCGGGAAGGGAAGGCGCGGGAGGGGAAGGGAAGGCGCGGGAAGGGAAGGGAAGGCGCGGGAAGGGAAGGCGCGGGAAGGCGCGGGAAGGCGCGGGAAGGGAAGGCGCGGGAAGGGAAGGCGCGGGAAGGGAAGGCGCGGGAAGGGAAGGGAAGGGAAGGGAAGGGAAGGGAAGGGAAGGGAAGGGAAGGGAAGGGAAGGGAAGGGAAGGGAAGGGAAGGGAAGGGAAGGGAAGGGAAGGGAAGGGAAGGGAAGGGAAGGGAAGGCGCGGGAAGGGAAGGCGCGGGAAGGGAAGGCGCGGGAAGGCGCGGGAAGGCGCGGGAAGGGAAGGGAAGGGAAGGGAAGGGAAGGGAAGGGAAGGGAAGGGAAGGGAAGGGAAGGGAAGGGAAGGGAAGGGAAGGGAAGGGAAGGGAAGGGAAGGCGCGGGAAGGGAAGGCGCGGGAAGGGAAGGCGCGGGAAGGGAAGGCGCGGGAAGGGAAGGGAAGGGAAGGGAAGGCGCGGGAAGGGAAGGGAAGGGAAGGGAAGGGAAGGGAAGGGAAGGGAAGGGAAGGGAAGGGAAGGGAAGGGAAGGGAAGGGAAGGGAAGGGAAGGGAGGGGAAGGGAAGGCGCGGGAAGGGAAGGCGCGGGAAGGGAAGGGAAGGCGCGGGAAGGGAAGGCGCGGGAAGGGAAGGCGCGGGAAGGCGCGGGAAGGGAAGGCGCGGGAAGGGAAGGGAAGGGAAGGGAAGGGAAGGGAAGGGAAGGGAAGGGAAGGGAAGGGAAGGGAAGGGAAGGGAAGGGAAGGGAAGGGAAGGGAAGGGAAGGGAAGGGAAGGGAAGGGAAGGGAAGGGAAGGGAAGGGAAGGCGCGGGAAGGGAAGGCGCGGGAAGGGAAGGGAAGGGAAGGCGCGGGAAGGGAAGGCGCGGGAAGGGAAGGCGCGGGAAGGGAAGGCGCGGGAAGGCGCGGGAAGGCGCGGGAAGGGAAGGGAAGGGAAGGGAAGGGAAGGGAAGGGAAGGGAAGGGAAGGGAAGGGAAGGGAAGGGAAGGGAAGGGAAGGGAAGGGAAGGGAAGGGAAGGCGCGGGAAGGCGCGGGAAGGGAAGGGAAGGGAAGGGAAGGGAAGGGAAGGGAAGGGAAGGGAAGGGAAGGGAAGGGAAGGGAAGGGAAGGGAAGGGAAGGGAAGGGAAGGGAAGGGAAGGGAAGGGAAGGGAAGGCGCGGGAAGGGAAGGGAAGGGAAGGGAAGGCGCGGGAAGGCGCGGGAAGGGAAGGGAAGGGAAGGTGCGGGAAGGGAAGGTGCGGGAAGGGAAGGTGCGGGAAGGGAAGGTGCGGGAAGGGAAGGTGCGGGAAGGGAAGGTGCGGGAAGGGAAGGTGCGGGAAGGGAAGGTGCGGGAAGGGAAGGGAAGGGAAGGGAAGGGAAGGGAAGGGAAGGGAAGGGAAGGGAAGGGAAGGGAAGGGAAGGGAAGGGAAGGGAAGGCGCGGGAAGGGAAGGCGCGGGAAGGGAAGGCGCGGGAAGGGAAGGGAAGGGAAGGGAAGGGAAGGGAAGGGAAGGGAAGGGAAGGGAAGGGAAGGGAAGGGAAGGGAAGGGAAGGGAAGGGAAGGGAAGGGAAGGGAAGGGAAGGCGCGGGAAGGGAAGGCGCGGGAAGGGAAGGGAAGGCGCGGGAAGGGAAGGGAAGGGAAGGGAAGGGAAGGGAAGGGAAGGGAAGGGAAGGGAAGGGAAGGGAAGGGAAGGGAAGGGAAGGGAAGGGAAGGGAAGGGAAGGGAAGGGAAGGGAAGGGAAGGGAAGGGAAGGGAAGGGAAGGCGCGGGAAGGGAAGGGAAGGCGCGGGAAGGGAAGGCGCGGGAAGGGAAGGGAAGGCGCGGGAAGGGAAGGCGCGGGAAGGGAAGGGAAGGCGCGGGAAGGGAAGGGAAGGGAAGGCGCGGGAAGGGAAGGCGCGGGAAGGGAAGGCGCGGGAAGGGAAGGGAAGGGAAGGGAAGGGAAGGGAAGGGAAGGGAAGGGAAGGGAAGGGAAGGGAAGGGAAGGGAAGGGAAGGGAAGGGAAGGGAAGGGAAGGGAAGGGAAGGGAAGGGAAGGGAAGGCGCGGGAAGGGAAGGCGCGGGAAGGGAAGGGAAGGGAAGGCGCGGGAAGGGAAGGCGCGGGAAGGGAAGGCGCGGGAAGGCGCGGGAAGGCGCGGGAAGGCGCGGGAAGGCGCGGGAAGGCGCGGGAAGGCGCGGGAAGGGAAGGGAAGGGAAGGGAAGGGAAGGGAAGGGAAGGGAAGGGAAGGGAAGGGAAGGGAAGGGAAGGGAAGGGAAGGGAAGGGAAGGGAAGGGAAGGGAAGGCGCGGGAAGGGAAGGGAAGGGAAGGGAAGGCGCGGGAAGGCGCGGGAAGGCGCGGGAAGGGAAGGGAAGGGAAGGGAAGGGAAGGGAAGGGAAGGGAAGGGAAGGGAAGGGAAGGGAAGGGAAGGGAAGGGAAGGGAAGGGAAGGGAAGGGAAGGGAAGGGAAGGGAAGGGAAGGGAAGGGAAGGGAAGGCGCGGGAAGGCGCGGGAAGGCGCGGGAAGGCGCGGGAAGGCGCGGGAAGGCGCGGGAAGGGAAGGGAAGGGAAGGGAAGGGAAGGGAAGGGAAGGGAAGGGAAGGGAAGGGAAGGGAAGGCGCGGGAAGGGAAGGGAAGGCGCGGGAAGGGAAGGGAAGGCGCGGGAAGGGAAGGGAAGGGAAGGGAAGGGAAGGGAAGGGAAGGGAAGGGAAGGGAAGGGAAGGGAAGGGAAGGGAAGGGAAGGGAAGGGAAGGGAAGGGAAGGGAAGGGAAGGGAAGGGAAGGGAAGGGAAGGGAAGGGAAGGGAAGGGAAGGGAAGGGAAGGGAAGGGAAGGGAAGGGAAGGGAAGGGAAGGGAAGGGACGACCAAGGCAAATAAAGGAGAAAATGTCCTGTGGAATACGACTGTACCGAAAAAATTTAAACAGACAATAGATAAAATATAAGTCACCTCTCCTCACGATTCTGTCCCACACAGACGCGTCCTCCATGTCGAGGAGTTGGATTGCTGCAGGAACGCTGTCGAAATTGGAAGCCTATTCCACAAGTTGTGCTACAAGGTGACCAAGAAGTCCACGCTGTCCAGCCTCCATTTCTGGTAGAATAAAAAGCTCAGGCTCTGTCATCTGTTATTACATAGCGAATGGCTGATTAGGTGTGACTGACAGCAGAATCTGGCCTATTAATATTTCTGTAGAAGTCATTAATACTGCATGGTGTTCCATTTCTTCAAGAATACTAAGCCAAAATAAAGGTGGTCTGATATTCCGTATTCCATGCTTTGTAATCAACAACTGCTAAAATTACCTCCTTGCAGAAGAATTACAAAGATACGAAGATATTTAGTTGCTTTTGGTCACTTTGTTCTAGGTAAACTATATATGCAAACTCCTGTATCAATGTTCTGAAACTAAATGACGTATCATTTTCTGGGAGATTAAAATGTCAAATTTTTCTACCTATTCTGAAAGGCAAGTGTTTAAAGCCTGGAGGAAAAGGAGGCTCAGAGGATACCATATTGTTCTCTACACCTACCTGAAAGGAGACTGTAATGAGGTGGGGGTTGGTTTCCTCTCCCAGGGAAATCATGTTGTGTCAGGAGAGATTTAGATTGGATATTAGGAAAAATACCTTCACCAAAAGGGTTGTCAAGCACTGGAGCAGGCTGTCCATGGAAGTGGTGGAGTCACCATCCCTGGAGGTATTAAAATACTGGCAAATGTTGTATTTGGGAACATAGTTTAGTTGACTAGGCAGTGCTTATTAATGGATGGACTTGATCTTAAGTGTCTTTTCTAGCCTAAATGACTCTATGGCACTAAAGTAAACTGTAAAATGCATTAGTTCTCAATTTTAACAGGTTATTCTGATGTAAATTCCTTGCCTGTAATGTAACAAAAATGCTAAGAGAGTTCACATGCTGTAGCTTGCCTTTATGAAATTCTAGCAAAAAAAAATTATGCACTTCAGCTGTTATCCAGAACTTTAATTGGCTAGCTGGCAATTTTTGTACTGGTAGAACATAAACAGGAAGAAAGAAAAATAAAACTAAACTATATTGAGCTTTTGATGTTTCATCATAAAAGTAAAAGTTAAAACAGTGCCCTACTAATATAGCAGTGTTAGCAGAAGATGTTTAAATAGTAGTGTAATCATGCCAAAGGTAGAATGCGAATCCAGTCCCAATTCACATTCCAAATTCCCTTCTAAACCTGACAGTTGTTTGATTGTTCAATATCTCACAGCATGTTTATATTTTCTATCATTCTCCTGACCTGGTGTTATATAATATATTGTTATATGTATTAATATAATATTAATAATTTTCCTAAAATACACAATTTTCATTTAGAGCTTGCGGTTACCTTGTGCAGAAATGTAGTCAGTTTTATTTACTATCATGATGTGATCGTGATGTTAAAAAAAAGACAAAAACCAGAAAGAATCACTGAAAATAAGCATAATGCATCAGTATATGTTTCATCTTGAAATTAAAGTATGTATAATGTATGTGTATAATGTTTTAAACATGAGCTTCTGATGCAGTTCCAAATACATAATGTTCTGAGTCTCTTTGAAATTATCTCCTCTCACTGATTTTCTCTGGGAGTGGTTAAGTTCCTGAAGAAGACAAAAGAGTAGCTAAAGAGTTCTATACAGACTTGTAATAGAATTTGCTATCATGATACAACTGAAAGATACAGTGAAAACATTTCTCCAGGGAAGAAAGGGGGACTACAATGGTAATATGAGATCTCCAAAAACGTAAGCCATTCTAACTTCCAGAAAAGAAAGTTGTATGAATTACAGAACAGAGAAAAAGTATTATACTTTGGATATTATCTAATTCAGAGCTTTTTGTTAAAATTAGCTGAGAATGTTATTTGGTACACAGCTACAGCATTTGAAATGACTCTGCTCTCTGACTCATTCTCTCTCCTACAAAGTCTGAGAGAAAATTTCTAATATCCTATTTGCCCTTTCATGCACAAAATAGGATTGGTAAATTTCAGGGGAGATTCCAAATGGTAGGCTTTATTCTGATTAAGTTAAAATTTTTTAAATGATAGAACCTGAAATTGCCTTGCATACCTGGAACAGTTGGCAATCTCCATGGTTGGTCCTTCACACAGCCATCCTCCACACTGAGGAGCAGGACTGTCACACACACGCGTCCGGCACAAGCAGGAGCCAACACTGGCACCATCAGTGTGGGTGCAAGGTTTCCACTGTGACCATGTTCCAAAATGTCCATCCACTGTCAGATTCCTCATCTGGAAACAAACACAACAGAAAAGCTTACCTGAGGCTTGAGAGTTCCTTCACACAACCTCTTTATTCTGCTGTGCATCGAGGTTTAGCCTTTAGCCACGAACAACAGCAGCTTCCACTGGACAGATACATCTTCCAGGCAGCCATCTCCCTTTATAATCCCTGTAGCTGCATAATTTACAAAACTTCTGACCAATCTGAGACATTGGATGCCATCACCATAGCAATAACAGAAATCACAACTAACTGTTACCTTTCACAACCACGCTTGCCTACCTCTCAGTTTTCTTCTGTATTCCCTACTTCCTAAAATATTCCAGTGAAAATGGAAGCCTGAAACTGACAGTAAAACCCATGATCAAAAAGAAGAACCAGTAGAGGATAAGGAAGAAATAAAGAAGAAATTCTTTATGAGGATGACAAGACACTGCAACAGGTTTTCCATGAGCAACTGTGGATAGCAAATCTGTGGAAGTGTTCAAGGTCAGATTTGATGGGGCTTTGAGCAACATAGATGTCCTTGCCCTTGGCAAGGAGGAATTCAAACTAAATGATCTTTCAGTTTCCTTCTAATGAAACAGTTCTCCGATTCTAAACACAGGTGCTGAAATAGTCCACGGTAACAAAACTGGATTGATCAAACTCAAATCTCCATGATGAGTGTCTTTTTTTGAAAACAGATTTTGAAGCATGTGTCATACAGTAGCATTTCATAACGATGAAATGTGGTTTTAAATATGACAGACACTAAATGTTAAATGAAATTATATGTATAAATCCTAGAAACATCTCCAAAAAGCAACACATAACCCTACATGATGAAACAGTTTCCTCCCACAGAATTCAATTCTCAACACCTTTGGCTGAAAAGTTCAGATCATTCTCATCTTGACTGGAATGTTTCCATCCAGCAGCTGTAACACATTTAATATGAAATCTTCATTGCCCACCTGAAACAAAATGAGCTAGAAAATGGGCTTTTCTGAAGAAAATGGGGCAGGACATGGGGAATTAATCTCCCAACAAAGACAGATTTTCATAATATACTTTTAGCAAGGTGTTAATCTTGACAAATCTGTGATCCTAAATGGAAACAATGGCCAGTTTTTCACTTAAATATTAAGGATTTTGCCTTTTTTTGGCTGCATATAAACTTTCAGTCAAGACAACAGCACCAACAAGTACAGGCTAAGTAGCATTTAAACTCACTCTTAGTAGGAATAAATACGTATCACTTGTAGTCATGGATTTTTCATCTAATGTGTGAGAAGATAACACTTGAATATTTGCATATATATTGAAACAGGAATTAAAGTTGTAGATTGTCATAACATCTGAAATGGTCGTCCTTTACTGTTTTTAGTATTTTAGCAGTGGTGAGAGAAGTGTACATCTCACAAATACTTTGAAAATACAAGAGATTGAATTACAACATAAGGCATGTTTCCACTGACACTCTGGATGTTGGCTGATTCTTTCCACTGTGGAAAAGATACCATAATTTCACTACTGATTGCAATTACCACAGTTTATTTTTCGGAAGTATTACTTGTGCAAGAACAGCTATGTGAATATTCCGTCAGTTACAGCTGACAGAACCATAACTCATCATTTCAAAATCTGTTGGCAGCTATTTATTGAAAATAACTCACCAACCTTTCCTCATGTAGAGTTTATATGTAGGGTTTTGTAAGACAACAAGACATACTTCCTTTTAAGTGATAAGCAGACTCATTCTCTCTTACACTGCTGGTTTAACAAATATTTATAGTCCATAAACTAACAATTCTACGTCCCCAATCTAATTATGTCAGAGATATGAAAATGCCTTTACTGTTGGAGTCTGAGATACAGACTGTGTGCCCTTGCTTTTAATATTTAGTTCCAGGATTCAAAGAAACACTGAATTTCATATAATATGAAATTCATGTGCATGTTTTCATGGTGATACATGAAAACAAATGTTAAAGTTAGATAGGAAATGTGTAAATGTGTAGATTAGAAAGTTTCTTAAATCACTGGGTGAAAAAGTAGTTTAGAGAACAGGAGACAAGATGGAAGATTTAGGGTGTTGTCTCTTGTCCTTCTTCTTTCTTCTTTATATTCTTCTCCTGAAGGTTTTTGGGTAATAGTTAGTGATTGGATAGAAAATGCCGCAGTGCATCACAGAGGTGATAGGTCATTGGGTCATTAAGAAAAATAATATACGTGTCTATTGTTAATTGGATAAAAATAGGTATAAAGATAAAAGAACTGCGTAATTCGGGGCCATTTTGTGTATCAGACATGAAGTGTGCCACAAGGCCTTGTTTGTACCATCAAAAGAAAGAAATGTACCAAATTGCAAAGATTAACCTTGTAACCAGCCTAAAGAAACCTGTTAACTTTTGTAAGGATCCTGCAATAAACACGAGAAACAAGATTCTAACGAGCTCGAGAGTTTACTTCAAATAATGAAGATTGAGATAAGTGGAACTCCCCACGAGGGAGGATCCTGAAAGAATTCAGCCCAGAGAAGGCTGGGGAACTATAGAAAAACTGTATTCACAGAAAATTCAGCCCAGAGGAAGCTAGGAGACTATAGAAAGCTGTATCTGCAGAGAATTGAGCCCAGAGAAGGCTGAGAGACTAGAGAAAAGATATATCCACAGAGAACAGAGCCCAAAGGAGGCAAAGAAAAGAGAGACAGAGGTAACATTTACTGCTTTCTGTTTCTGTACTGCCTCAAAACATCTTTACTGTTGCATCTACAATTACAAACTAAAGCTTGTCTATGGTTAGACAAGCTAACAGTTGTCTATGGTTACCATAATACCTATTAAGTGGCAGAGAAAGCATACATAAAATACAGCTGAAAGCTTGAATTGAGAAAGATAAATGGATAACATATTCTCTTTCTTCATTATTTTTCCTTGCTTCTGCAAAGATTGTCCTACTGGGGTCTCTGCTGTTCCCCATGACTCACCTGCTCTGTCTCTCTTTGAGTATCTACATTTCAGAAGTGATATCAAACAATTTCATCATACGACTGCAGGGAAGCAAAATGTACCAATGAGAGGCCTTTGCAGCCCTCACCAGAATCCATGCCCATTAACCTTTCACAATCTGACACCTCAAGGGCAAAATCACAGTCAATCAGACCATCTTGGCATGGCTACACTCTGCTTTCCCTACAACCCTGGTTTTGTAACCCTTTCCCTTCTGCAGATACCTTTAGACCTTTCTTACTTTTTAATGTCCTTCAAATATCTATCTTCGTCTCAAGTCTCTCTCTGCACCCACCTCATGTTCCTGCTTTGTGCCTCTGCACTCTGAGTAGAGGTCACAGTTTTCAACTCTGTCAAGAGGTCTTTTTGGTTTGAGATTACTTTTTGTAGAATTTAGTGAGTCTGTAGAATTTTCTGCAGCTCTTAATGAATTTAGATCCCATACTACACTTTCTCTGAGAATAACTGTTAAAATAAAGCCATTTCATGTTGCATACTTCTGTATGCAAAACCAAAACAAAAAACACAAACAAAACCAAAATACTGAAAAACATTTTTAAAAATTATTTTTACCTTCCTTGTAAAACTCCTAGATAATGTCAGCATATTTTTAAGTGATAGATTGCAAGTTGTCCCACTGGAAAATTGACTCGATCTTCTCGAGTGGCCCGGCTAGCTCAGTGATGAGATTTCTCTTCACTCGAGTTTTGAGCCAGCATATGTTTGTGGGGTTCACTGATTTCTTTCAAGAATTCAAGTCTATAGAGCGAGTAAAGAAATCGGGGGTACTCTCTCTGGTTTGCATTCCACAGTTTATTTCTGTGAAGGGGAATCCAAAGGACGAGAGACCAAGGATTTGGGGTCTGGGGGTCTCTTTTAACAGGGTTTCTCGGAGGGAGGGAACATCAGAGAGAGAACCAATTATTTTTCTCAGTTAGTACATCTTACAAACTTTCTACAAATCAAGGTTACACACACCAAGATAAGAAATAACAGACACCAACTTCTTCAAATGCCCACAAAGGTGTAGGAGTATTCTCCACAGAGGGGGAGAGAGGGGGGGCTTGGTTTCCTGGCAACACAGGGGGAAAGAAAGGGAAGGCAAGGTAAGCATACCCGCTCAGCTTCCATAGCTCAGAGGCATTCTGGGACAGGAAAAACAAAGTTAGAAACTTCCGTGTTGGAAAGAAGGGTCTCTCTTCTCCTAACCCCGTGCTTTCCTGGGCTAAAGAAACTTCAAGCAGCTGGAAATGCCAGCAGGGTCCTCTCTTTGCTCTATACGACCTCTCGCCGTGGGGCTGAGGAGAGAAACTTCAATAACCATGGTAACTTGACGCCAGGTAAACAATTAGGAGAAAGAAAAGCTGGGGGCGGGGGGGGGGCGGGAATCACAACTAAAAGATGGGAAAAGATATATTTCAAGCTATCAACTACAACAGAAAATATTTCAAAAAACCAATTTTTCATTACCATAAAAATTATTGGATGAATAATAGGGATACATGACCAACTAGAAAAAGATCAAAGTGGATACATATGCCATAGCATTAATTAGTGTCCATATTTAGGTACAATTGCTGTACTCATGCCAACTGAAACAATAACCTAAAAATAAAATTGAGAATTAAATCAGGGCAAGATAACCAAAATAACCACATTTTTCAAAGGTGATCTTCAAAGTCCAGAGATAGTAGCACAGACACTCATCTATCTCTCCTACTCACCTCTCTCCTCTACCATGACATGCCTATAAGTACTCAGCTGTCGGAAATCAAAAAATGGAAAATTCAACATATGCTGAAGGGTTCAATTTGCAGCCTTGGAAAGAGCTTGGATTGATGTAGTGATGAAAGTACACAGACATTGGGTACAGAAATTATAAACTTCTGTTCCTATAGTTATAAGTAAGAATATGCCTAGAGTAGGTAAGTAATTATATTAAGTAAAATAGTTTGAGGTTTAAGATGCAATAGTGTGATGTATAGAGTAAGCTAGACATCTAGAAACAGTAGTAGAAAAGTATGTATGTGACCTATCAGCTTATTGGTTAAAAGACAGACACAGTGTGGCAAAATTAAGTAAAGGTGATAGGTTAATAAGTGTAAACAAGTTTTGTGACAACTGTCTATTGGGCTAAAATGTTGCAAATATATTGCTGTGCAAAGAAGAAACTCATGCCTTCCTCCAGCTATGGCTGATTTGTTGCTTCTCTAAACCTCATGCCTTGAGACTGATATCTTATCTGGCTACTTGAGCAATAAATCATTTCAAATCAAGGTGGTCCCATCCCTTGTTCTTCATCTCAACACTCAGCCATATGAATAATTCTGTAGGAAATAATTTCTCAAAGGAAACTGGTCACACTTTTTATCCTAGACTAAACTATTGTATAAACAGACCACTCTCTGATCCAATTTTAGAAGAAACTGGTCATTCATTAATCTAAAAAAAATCTACAATGTTAAAAAAGATCCAAGTAATTTTACTAACAATTAAGATATTGGAAGCAATTGGGAACCAAAAGAGGGAGAGTAGATTTTGAATATTCTCTTATGTTGTGCCTGCAACACTGCCTTGAATATATCCAGCACGTGTTAAGGATGCACATAGCTGAGTTGCCTACAAAATTAAATTAATTACATCTTGGCTTATATATCCTATGAGCACAGCACAGCACATAAAAATGCTATAAAAACAAATATTTGAAAGCCTCCCTAAGCAAAATTGTAATTGATTGCGGTTTTCCAGAGTACTGTGTTACTTCAGAGGAAAGTTTTTATGAAGTTTTCCAATCTGTTCAATAATGTGTTACTTAGTGAATAACGCTTTAAAACCATAAAGATGTAAACCCACACTTACCAATTTAGATAGATAATTCTAAAATCTTCCTTATATTATGCAGGCTTCCTTATATTATCATTCTGCTCAAGGACAAAATTTCTTTGAAGGTTGAAAGTCAACTAGGTCTTCGAGTCTTGGATTAGCAGGATAAGTCTCTGGATACAACTATGGATAAATTTCTAAGCAAGACTTAGGTGCTCCCCTGCTTTGACTAGACTGCTATATCCTATGCACGTCATATAACAGAAACTAAATAATTGTTTTACCAGCTGAATGGAAGAGAATGGAATTATGCTTTCTAAATTATTCCTCCCTCCACCCCATCTTGGCCTCATGTTCTGTATCTATGAAAGAAAATAAGGCCTAATGCCACAATTCAATACTAAGCACAGCAGGCTGAATGCCCATGCAAATATCTACAGAATGAGGAATTTCAGTAATCTTAGTATTTTCCCCAAAGTTGCTCCTGATTTCAGCTCAAATGCTAATGCAGATGAATCCAAGACAGGCCTATTTTACTACTCTTCTATGTGAGAAGGTGGATGCAAAAGACAGAACAAGACAAACATTTTTTAAAAGTTTTAAAAATTTGAAAAAATGTTTATAAAATTGCTATTTAATGTCAAATACAGCCAGAACACAGGAGCACATTCTCAAAAGCCCTCAGAATCACTGTAGTATTTATATCTATGAGGCTGCTGCAATACATGTAGAGAGCACAAGTCAAAGCTAGAAGAACTATGCTGATTTTGCACATCTCTAGTTCACTAGGAGAGAAAGTGTCATCAAGATGTTAAAGAAAGCTTGTAAACACATAGAAATTAGAACATGAATGCCTTGTGAGCATAAGTTTATAGATGCATGTGCCCCACTGGTGAGTGGGGACAAAAAAAAAAAAAGCTCAATAGCACAAGAAAGATACTTCTAAACCCTCTTTTTTCATGCTTTGAAGTAAGGGAAAAGAAGGAATATTAAAACCACACCAGAATAAAATTAAAAATGAGAGATACAAATGAATTTTGTTGGTGCTTTTTTATATTATATTGAATTTATTCAAAATATTTTTTTAAAGAGAAGTGTTAAGCCATTGTAAATATAAACCCTGCATTTATTGTAAGTATCGCCTCTGTGATAATGTGGGTGAGACTTAATTAATGGAATTCAGCCTTCCAATGCATGGACTTTAGAAGATGTTATTTGGCTTTTTATATTAGCAATAATAATCCTAAAAGAAAAGATTGTACCACTACTGATTAAACTTTTTCAAAGCACACAATGGAGAAAAATTCTGTGAGAAAAATATATAAATATCACTAATCTTAGAAAACATTTGTTTTCAAGGTAGGAAATTAGACATTATCTATAAAAACCCCACCCTTTGAAATTACTCTAAATAATTTTATCATAGAAGTAGTTTGATAAGAAATAGAAATTAGGTATTCTGCTTAAATCTGATGGGAAAACATAAGAAAAGTGGCATTAAATGCAGTCTTCTGAGCTTGAAAAATCTATGCTAACTCATTTTCATGAAATTCACATGGAATCAAAGGTTTTAAAAGACAAATTAATGCATTTGGACTTACTGGACACATGGTAATGCTTTGCTCCCATTGACTCATGCTCAGACTTTCTTCCAGTGTTGAGCATTTCTTCATAACCATGTCCCAGCCACAATAAGGGTCTTGGGATCCAATGCATGCACTGTAGATGAAAACCAACCAGACAACCATTTATCTTCATTTGTACTGACCAACGATTTCTAAATAACTATGTAGCATCTCTTGGTATTTTATAGGCAGATGGTGAAATTGATCTGTGTTGTGGTGTGGCACAGACAAAATTACCAAAACCAGATGAAAAATTAATTTGAATGCCTACACAAAGCTAGGATTTCTTTATTTCTTTTAAGTGCATAGCTGAATTTCTGTCTGCAGGTATGGTATATTGTCTAGACTGATTTTTGTACTTACTAGAGAATTACAGAAATTCATAAAGAGGGTATATTGTCTGCTCCAAGTAAAAATGTCAGGAGTTACATGTCAGTTTTAGAACTGTAGCTATCATCTTTTTCAGAAATCAGAGGACAATGTCTGGTCTTTGAAAATTAATTAGAAAACTTTCTGATCTATTTTCTGCACTTGCATAAAATCTCTGGAAGTTAGTTCAAAGGGGCACTGGTGGCTGCCATCACACCTCTTTACATATCACATGCTGCCCTCAACACTCATAGTGGCACATGAGGAGGGAAAGTAAAGGATTACTGAGAAAGATCGTAGCCCAGTTTCATATAGACTCTGGAAGATCCACTATACAAAACTAGAAGTTAATTTCTCTGATAAATAGCAGATTTCTCTTGCTAAGGTCTAACATTAACAGTCCAGGCAATATGTCTGCATGCAGTTTCATAGCTAAAGATCCTTAAGAAAGGAGGTGGAACTCCCATTATAGTGAAGCAAAATGTAATTGGTTTAACACTTTTAAGAATATCTATAATTTACACATAAAAATAATGCATTCAAACATTTTGTCTAGGTTGTAAAAAATGTTAGATTGATCATTTCTGTTCTACTCAAAACCATATGCATCCCTCTCTCTTTAATTATCTGTTCCCATCACCTCTGTTGACTGAAGAGCCACAGAGATGATTAAGCAACTGGAGCATCCCTCCAGTGAGGAGAGGCTGAGAGAGCTCAGAGAGCTGTTTAGCCTAGAGAAGAGAAGGCTCAGAGAGGATCTCTTCAATATATACAAAACCCTGAAGGGAGCATGCAAAGAAGAGGATCCAGGGTCTTCAGTGGTACCCAGTGACAGGACCAGAGACAATGGGCACAAACTGAAACACAGGAGGCTTCAACATCAGGAGATGCTGTTGCATAAAGGATGACTGAGCACTGGCACAGACAGCCCAGGGAGCTTCTGGAATCGCCTTCCTTGAAGATATTCAAAAGCCACCCAGACATGGCCACATTGCTCTGGACAACTGGAAAACCCAGCAAGCATTGGACCAGATAACCACTAGAGACCCCTGATGTGATGAGTGTTCTGTGATTCTGTCCTAACTGATTTATGTGCTTTATTGGTATTTCTATTTATCTCTGGCATTCCTCATGTACTTCCATATGAACACCTGGCCAAATGCAGACTTACTAATTTCCTGGAGTGTTATTCCAAAATACTGTAATTATAAATTTCAAATAATTCGCTTCCACATTCCACTTGGCAATGTGGATTGCCAGTACCATTTGGGAGCATAGTTCTCATCTGCAAAAAAGGCACAATTTAAAAGGCATAACAGTCAAAACTCCCTGTGATAGATTGGCATTTAAGGAAAAGTAGGAAACACCTAAGGAAGTTAAGGCTGCTGGAGGCTGATGGGAGTTTTTCTCCTGACCAATAGCTGGCCATTTCTGAGAACTGACAGTATTTTTGACCATTGAAAAGTGAGATCAACCTGTGAACACCACCCTTTAAAACCTAAGCCCGGGAATTTCTCTCTCTCTGGTTTCTGGCTTTGAAGAGGTAACAGGACTCTGGTTCAGCCTCCTCCCTTCCCAGGCCCGACAAGGCCACAGGGGGAGTGGGGCTGGCCGGAGTTCTTCGGTTCCCAGCGGGGGATGGAGACTGTGAAGTGACAGGAGACCCTTCCCAGAGGGGCTGAGTCCCTCGGAGGGCTCACTGGGCCTTTTACATTGGGGCTGCCAGCCCAGGCTGGTCCCTGGCTTGGCTGGAATTCTTCCACTGCTGGGTTTCACCAGAGACTGCCAAGTAGGGGGAGGGAAGCCATCGGCCGGTGGTGTGCTGCCTCTGAGGGCTAGCCTGGCTGCTGAGATGCTGGCCCCCATCCCCCAGGGCAGCCACTGAAAATTTTCCATCACAGACAGCTCCAGCCACTGCCCAAGCAGAGATCATGGGACCATCCACAAGGCCTGGGCAAGATTTTAACCCTTTCACTACCCAGATGAGACCTGCAGACTTATTCCTTTTTCAGAGAGAAGAAAATGAAAGTGATTAACATATAAAGAGACAACATAAACTATCAAAGCCAGTGAGGAAAGGAATTAAGCCTCAGATGGGAAGAGAATTAAGGAGATGCCTTAATAGGCTGAAATACTCTTTTGTTAAATCTATGGAGATGGACAATATTCTGGAAAAAACTCCTTTAATTCATGAAAGAGTATTTGAGGGAGGAATGGAGTATTTCAAAGTGTAGATCTAAGCAAAGATAATTCATTGATAGAGCTGAGCAAACGGTGAAGTAGTTGTAATCCTAAGAGATGCTAGAACAGAAAAGGAGAAGTGAGAGTTGTTGAAGATTTGTGGCCCTTAAGAGAAAAAGAGAAAACTTCTGTTTCCAGAGATGATCATAGAGACAGATGAAGAGAACTTTTGCCTTTGAATAACTCATCCTTAAATTGACACCCCTTGAATCCTGGCCCAAAAATACACCTCAGAGTGGCGTGAAATGGGAGGAAAGGACTGATGGCAGTTTTCCGGGCAGCTGGCATCAGAGAAATAGGAAGCCATGAGAAAATGGTTTTCTTGTGAAAAACTCCATAGATTGACAAAAGAGAACTTCTTTTTGTCTACAAAGACTGATGAAAAGACTATAGCAAAGCTGAGACTATTTTAACCACCAGGTTTTGTCTCTATGTTGTCTATTAAACAAGGGAATGGTTGGTTGGTGGCTAAAAAGGGTTTCTGGAGGTTTTATTCTGGTTTCTTATTCTTGTAGTTTTGTTAATAAACTTTCTTTATTCCTTTTATGTTTTAAGCCTGTTTGGCCCTTCTCCTAATGCATATATCACAGCAAGAGGTGAGTAAGTTTTCTAGTGATTTTTTTAGCTAATGCTTTAAAACCACAACAGACCCCTAAACAGGATCAAAGATCAAAGCCAGCTCAAAGATAAAGCTTTTGGTTCAGGGAATTCTCTGTTCAGAAGAGATTTCCCACTGTTGGTTCCTGCAGCTGTGAGCACTTAGCATTTTTGTAACTCAGGCTACCTGTTTCCATTTAACTATCTAGAAAGTGAGAAAGAACATTCATGCAAATTAAGGCAAATTGAAAAGTTTTAAGTGTCTTGGTTTTTCAGTGTTTCCAAGATGGGATATCCAATGTTCTTCTGAGTATCTCTGATAAAGCATGTGTTTTATGAGAAAAGAATGCAAAAACAAATTAAAGGCTGACATAATGAATAACTGGCAATGTTAGCAATGATAACATTGAAGGGAGAACTTGTGCCTCAAAGCCAAAGTGCTCAATTTTCCAACTTCAAAGTGTTCATATTTATAAATTCAGTAATTACACTTTAGAAACTTTTTATTAAAAATAAAAATATTTCAAAGTATTTTGAAATATCCTTTCACTTAGAACCATACTCCCTCTTTAGTGGGAGTAAGCTGATCTTTTTCCCACTCTGGTCTTAGACCCCATTTCCTCTTTTGCTTTTGCATTCACTTTACCTTCAATTCAAGTAAATCAAAACAACTTGCACCTTTAATTACAAGTCACTCAGAAGTTTTAAATAAGGTGCCAGAAACATATTTTGACTGTCCTTACAATTTTCTGGCATCAGAACAGATCCTAGTTCCATGAAGAAAAGTTCTTGTACTGCTATGACAAAGAATGTTTGATCACTCTGTGAACACTAAACGGGTTTTTTTTCAGTAGCTGACCAGGTTTGGAGTGCTCTGCAGCAAGGTAAAATGAGGTGAATCTTATTACAATTTAGTTAAGAAGATCCACTAAGCATATGAAAATTATCATTTTAAGAAGTTAATAACTCAGCTAACCTCATGCAGTTGACAAGAGGATAACTTCCTCCTCAAATTAGAGGCATTACTATTCTTCAGTAACCTTTTTCTTTAAACTACAATACAGAAATTAATCCTCTAAATATATAAACTATTCCAAACAAAGCAACAAGACTTTTTTCAGAGAAATATTCGTCATGTGAGAAGCTGTAGTTTTGCTGGGATTTTTTCACTAATGCGCTAATTCACTGTCCCTGTCATTATTATATCAAAGTCTCATATTGTAAAAAGTTTAATTTTTACATCTTATATCCAGACAGAAAAAAAATCCTACAAAACTGTAGTTCAGTATCATCAACGTCCTTCAGCTCACTGTGTCACACTGTGTGTGTGAAATGTGGCAGGACCTGACTAAAATAGCTGTCTTCTTCTCAGGAATTGCCACAACAATTCTTTTCTGGGATCCATCCTGACTCAAATCTCAGAGAGTTTTCTCATTTATTTTTTTCAGATCACCTATATCTCTGAAAAGCAGACATAGTTTCTTTAAAATTAAAAGAAGGGAGGTAATACGAGGATAAGTTTTTATCCTTACTGCCTAATTATGTCACCTTTTAAAACCATTTTCTTTCCTTTGAGGGATGATTCTTTTGGTTTAATATATGAGTAAGAGCAGCTAATTATTTTTATCTATTATGCCTAGATAAAACAAAGAAACAGATAACGAAAGAAGTTAACAGTTAAAAAATCAGATAGAATAAAGCTTGTGAGTATAAAAATATCTGATCTTCTATCTGAAATTGGAAATTTAGAGGGACTAATCTTAACTTGCAGTTATATGTCCTTCGGAAAAATTGGTACTGTTTTAACTCTTTTTTTAATGAATCTCTCTCCTAAGAGACAGCAGTAAGAGGAACACATGAAACGTGTTCATTCAATGTGCACATGAAATAACAAAAGAAACTATACAACACAGCTGTTAAATTTATGTCAATTTTATGTAAGTAAGGAAAGTAAAAAAACAGATACCACATCTTTATCTCCTTTTCCTCCCAAACTTCTGTCTAAAGTAAAGCAATTTAAGATGCTAATGTTGAAAAATTAGGTAAATTTTAAATTTGGTATTAGGTCTTTCATTTGACAGGGCCCTTTCAGACTGTCACACTGCAGATAGCAGAGCTGGATAATATATTTTGTCATCTTGTCTCTAGAAGTATACCTTACACCTCAATTTCAGCAGAAAATGAATGTTTTCTGTTAATCCCAGTAGGCACCAGCTCACATCTTTAAGACTTCACATGATTTGTCCAAGCACTGCTAAAACTGGCAATTTTGTGCAGGAAGGAAATTCAGGAATAAAATTAAACTGGTTCATCCAAAGACTCTTGATGCCACTTACCCTATTGAGTCAGCACTCTGCAAAAACATTCAACAGCTTTTGGTTTCTCCTGATTGATTCCAATTTTGCTCTGTGTTGTCACTTCATATTTTTTTACCAAATGTCAATGATAGGTAGCAGAGCTTGTCTCCTGCAAGGCACTCATTTGGCAGTGATGGCTCAGTGTGCCTGCTGACAGTGGTGCTACACTTTAGCAATGGGTTTTGACTGACTGCTAACAGAACTGTAAGCCACCTCATTCATTCTAAAGCAGGTCAGTAAAAGCAGGTTATTTCTTCAGCTGTTTTATAATTATCACCAAGTATGCCAGCACAATTTTCCTACTTCAGTTATATTTGAGATGATTTATTGAGTCAGAAAATAAGGCAGGATTGAACACAATTAAGACCAAAATATGTTAAAAATCCCATAGTTTTAGACAAAAAAGAATTTGTGCATTCGAAAGAACAACAATTAAAAAAAAACATTAAGCTTAAAAGCTGTATCATAACACCACTAATTTCTAAGAGATTTTTAGATTTCCTTTGAGGTGGAGAATATATTCCCATATGAATATGAAAGTTCTAATCAGGTATCCTCTTGAACTGTAACATTTTATTCATACAATATATATAAAAATGAATCCTCTAAGACTGTTCAAGAAACATTTTTCTGTCTTTACCTAAACACAGCACTTCAATAAACTGAGTCTCCTGACCATTTCAACAGTTTCTGCTGAAATTTCCATGTCTACATAGTCACAGTTACCATCAAATGTGACCTGACACTGTATACCAGGAACTGCACCAGGGTCGTCATCTTATTTTGCAGAAGACAGATTCATCACTGAAAGTTTGATCAGAAAACTGAAGCTATAAGCCTGTCATGTTCCAGATGCACAGTTCTACCCATTCCTGAATGAATACATGAATGCAATACCAGACAAAGCTACCTATCAGTGTTTTCATCATTACTAATTTTGCAGCTATATAGATATGTGTGCAATGAAGAACAGGCATTTAAAAATACAGATGAATGATGCAGAGTAACATAAACGATAGGGACACAACTTCTAAAATCTCTAGTAGCTTGTCCTGGGGTGACTTTATGATGCTTGTATCCCTAGTTGCCTTGTTTATGTTACATATTAAGTTCTGCATCTTTAAGACTGGCTCTGAGAGCAAAGCGGGGGCGAAGAAAAAGCAGGAGTTTGTGTTGCGAAAGAGCCCTCACTCCCCCACATCCTGCTCCTGGACTGTATTGTCTACAGCACGGACAAACAGCAGGACAGAGCCCTCCTTTGCTTTAAGCTAGTTTAGCTAGCTGAGGCAGAGAAGTTCCCTGGACTGTTTTTCCCTTTTTTCTTGGATCTGTTTGTGATAAATATAACATTGGATAAAAATTCGTGAAAGAGAATAAAGAATTATATGTTATATTTGTAATACTGTAAAGATACAAAATGTAAAATAATCCAGAGATTCCTTCCCGACTTGGGCAGTAACGATCGACAGCAACGCTTACCAACACAAAACAAAAAGCAGGACACAAGCAATCAAATCAGACAATGACAGTGGCCCAGTCGAGATATCCATCTCCTCCGCACCCAAACTGGCCACTCCACCCCAGTAGGTGCAATCAGAAAACACTCGGAGCCATTTCGCATGTAAAAGGGACTCTGCTCCATTGAGATATCCATCTGCTCCGCACCCAGACTGGCCACTCCACCCCGGCAGGTGCAATCAGAAAACACTCGGAGCCATTTCGCATGTAAAAGGGACTCTGCTCCGTCGAGACATCCATCTGCTCCCGCACCCAAACTGGACGCTCCATTCCGGGGAAATGCAATCAGAGGACATTCAGAGCCTCTCGCATGTGAAAGAACTCTGCTCCACCGACCATTGACTCAGCTCAACGGATCCGGAAAGTCTATTCAAACACTTTTGTTAGACGGTGCTTACTCCAGATTTTGCCCCAGGATACAAAAACCCCTATAAGAACCCCGGGCTGCAGTACCTACAGCGTGGATTTGGGAACTCGGTACCTCTGGGTACAGACCCCTGTCCACCCGGCGCTGCGCTGATCTATTTATTGTGTTTTTTTTCTTTCGTTGCTGGTGCTTGAAATTGTTTTATAATAAATCGCTTTTTATTAACCTTATTTTGCCATTGCATTTATAACAGATTGGTGCCGTGACTTGGATCGGAGAAAACTGCGGGGAACCTCACTTCCCAGGACGGGTACACCCGCTGATTTTGGCGGCCTGGTGAGTTGAGAGCCCCCGTAGCTTGTTCCGACATCCGAACTAGATTTAGGCTGAGAAAAACCACAATAAAAGGGAAACGGATCCAGAGGAGAGAGCTCGGGAAGGCACGGAGCCTTCGGGAAGCCACGGCTTGTTTTGCTCATAAAACGTCTGTTGTGCACGAATACATCCACGCAGGAAAATAGCTGTAAGTACTGCTGGTTGAGCGAGGTGATTGGGCGAGTGTGTGAGACGTGATCTGATCACGGAGCGAGTGCGGACTTCAAGGTCGCATTTCCATCCTCCCGCGAGGGAATTGGCCGGCCGCGAAGGAAGCGATTTGTTATGAAAAAGTTCTCTCTTTACACACTTGTAAAAACCTGAGACGAAAGGGCGTCTCGGGGGACTGATCATGAGAGGCTAAAAGGGGAAGGATACGTCCTGTCGAGCTCGGGAATTGGTAAACCCTTTCAGTCAACGAACCAAGGTTAAGGTCCAGAAGAGGATCGGAGTGCCGATTACAAGAAACCTCAGCTCAGCTCGCTGAAGGGTGAGTATTGGCAAACTTTGATTTCTCGAGTAAAACGCGAAAAGGTCACAACGCAGAAACGAAAAACAAACTGGTAAGAAATTTTTTTTCATACTAAATATGGGGCAGAAAAAGAGTAAAATGCAGAAAAAGATCACCAGGAAAGACCCCTCCGATCAGGCGGAGAGGTCGCTAGACATCCCACTGGAAAGCCCTTTGGGATGGATGCTAAAATACTGGGAAGATTGTCCCCAGAGAAAAGGTAAGTCTAAGACAAAAATGATCCATTATTGTATAGAGGTTTGGGGAGGACAAGAATTGAGAAGTCACCTCACTTGGCCGGTGTTAGGCACATTTGAAAGATGGACATGTAAGGAATTGCTCTCCTACGTGGAGGGCAATGTCCCCTCGGACTCCGAGGAGAGGGAATATGCTAGACTCTGGTTAACCGCCAGAGTAGGGCTATTCCCGATAAAACAAAAAGAAAAACGTGGGTCGAGAGCTGAACCCTGGGAACCTCTCGACCATTTACCACCCCCATATCATGGACTGGCGGAGCCTTCTCTTATAGATCAAGTAGTGCCTTCAGCACCTTCGGGCTTCCAAGAACAACCCGCTGAGATGTATGCATCTAGAGCGGGAGAATCAGCGTCAGCAGCTGTGCCGGCAGCCCTCCCCTTACCCCTGCCTGCGGACAACATAGTCACAGCAACCTCTCCAGAGGTTTTTCCTGCGCAAGGCTGGGGGCCACTCTATCCGCACTTGCCAGTCCAGTCACCACAGCCGGGACCTTCCCATATAACGGAAGGGATCCCTCCCGTTAACCGGGTAGCGGCAGAGTTCCCACAATCAACAAAGGGGAGACCACCCACAGCCCCCAGTTCCCCTCCCGCAAGTAGAACCCGTCTGAAAGCGAGAATGGGGGGCGAAGAGTGGGGAGAGAGTGAGAATGAGCACCGGTTATTCCCTCTCAGGGAAGTACCGACAGCTCCGGGAGTGATCGGATTTGTGAATGTTCCTCTCAACTCCGGAGACGTACGAGCGTTTAAGAAAGAGATGGGACGATTGCTAGATGATCCTTTCGGTGTGGCTGAAAGGTTGGACGAATTTCTAGGAAGTAGCATTTATGCCTTTGACGATCTGATGGCAATCCTAAGATCATTGTTTAATCAAGAGGAGAGAGAAATGATTAAACAAGCTGGTATCAGGGACTGGGACAGACGCAATCCACAGGGGACACCAGGCAACCAGAAATGGCCTAGTGTGAGCCCGAGCTGGAATGCCCAGACGGAGGAGGGCAGACGAAACATTATAGATTTAAGGAGCATGATTATTCAGGGAATAAGAGAAGCGGTTCCCAGGGGCCAGAATATTAGTAAAGTTTTTGGGGAATGTCAAGGGAAAGAGGAATCACCCACAGAATGGATAGAGAGATTGCGGCGAAGTTTTCAGATTTACTCTGGAACTGACCCGAACTCTTCTGTGGGGGAGGTTCTGCTAAAAACACAATTCATTGCCAAATCCTGGGAGGACATTAGAAGAAAATTAGAAAAGATTGAGGGATGGCAGGATAAAAGCCTCCAGGAGCTCCTAAGGGAAGCTTAAATGAGGAGAGAGGATGAGAAACAAAGACTGCAAGCTAAGGTTTTGGTAGCTGCAGTCAAGGAAGTCCAGAAACAGGAGCAAGCACAAGGTAAGTTTAAAACACTGCCTAGAAAACCGGGAGGTCCTCACAGGGCAACCCCAACCCCAAGGAAAGAAATCCCTGAATGCTACTACTGTAAAAAGGTAGGACACATTCGACGGGACTGTAGGCAAAGAATAAAAGACGAGAAAATTTTTCAAGAAGATTAGGGGTGTCGGGGGCTTTTTAACTTGGGGACCGGAACATCCAAAGAGCCCTTGATAAAATTAAAAGTGGGCCCCCAACGACAGGAGGTAAGTTTTCTTGTGGATACTGGTGCGGAGAAAAGTACCCTGCAGAAACTGCCGTACAGATGTGTGGCCAGCAGAGAAAAAGTTTTTGTAATCGGTGCAAAGGGAGACCTCTTCGAAGTGCCCGTAATAAAAGATGTAGAAATAGAGTCTGAAAATAAAATTTGCTTAGGGAATTTGCTATTAGTGGAAGAAGCTGATTACAATTTGTTGGGAAGGGACATGATTGTCACTTTAGGAATTAATATCATGATTAAAAATTCTGAATTGGTAGTGAGAATATTTAAGCTGACTCCCAAGGATGAGGAAGAAATTAACCCTAAAGTGTGGCACTCAAAGGGGGAGGTAGGAAAGCTGGATATGAAACCCATCAATATAGAAATCGAAGACCCTGAGGACCCTATAAGGGTCAAACAATACCCCATCCCGAAGGGAGAAGGGGGTTGAAACAAGTAATCAACGACCTCCTAAAAGGGGGTACTCTGGAACCCTGCATGTCTCAGCATAACACCCCCATCCTGGCTGTAAGGAAGACGGATGGCAGTTTCCGATTGGTTCAGGACCTAAGAGCTGTAAACACTAGGACCCGAACCAGGTTCCCGGTGGTGGCCAATCCCTATACCCTACTAAATAGACTCTCACCTGAAGATATGTGGTACAGTGAAATTGATTTGAAAGATGCTTTTTGGACTTGCCCTCTGGATGAAAGAAGTAGAAATTATTTTGCATTTCAGTGGGAGGACCCCAATACAAACCAAAAGCAACAGCTAAGGTGGACAGTCCTCCCCCAGGGGTTCATGGAGTCTCCGAACCTTTTCGGGCAGGCGTTGGAACAATTGCTAACGCAATTTGTTCCTGAAAATGGGACAAAGCTTTTGCAATATGTTGATGACTTATTGATAGCTGGAACGACTGAGGAGAATGTGAGGAAAAGCACGATTGACTTATTGAACTTTTTAGGAAAGAAGGGGTTGAAAGTATCAAAATCCAAGCTGCAATTCACAGAGCCTGAAATAAAATACCTCGGACATTGGATATCTCAAGGGAAAAAGAAATTAGACCCTGAGAGAGTGGCAGGTATCCTCGCGCTACCTACACCAAAAACAAAAAGACAAATCAGGCAATTTTTAGGGCTCTTGGGATATTGCAGGCAGTGGATTGAAGGTTACAGTGAGAAAGTGAAGTTTTTGTATGAGAGGTTAAACACCGACAGGTTGAAGTGGACTGAACAGGATGAGTTTGATTTCCAGAAATTGAAGAATACCCTTATAACCACCCCCGTACTAACTTTACCGGATACAAATAAAGAATTTCAGTTATTCGTGGATGTGAGTGGACAAACAGCACAGGGAGTTCTAACCCAGGAGTGGGCAGAAAAGAAGAAGCCTATAGGGTTTCTCTCAAAAATCTTAGATCCTGTTATTTGGGGCTGGCCTACATGTTTGCAGGCAATTGTGGCAGTAGCTTTGTTGGTGGGAGAAGCTAAAAAGGTAACTTTCGGAGCTCCCTTGGTAGTTTACACTCCACATGATGTGAGAAACATCTTACAGCAGAAAGCGGAGAAGTGGTTGACTGATTCCAGGCTTCTGAAATATGAAGCCATTTTAATCAGCTCCCCTGGTTTAGAATTAAAAACCACTTCTGCATAAAATCCTGCTCAGTTCCTGTTCAGTGAACCTCCAGAAAAATTGTTACACGACTGCATTGAGGCTGTGGAGCTGCAGACTAAAGTTAGACCAGATTTAGAAGATCAAGGGTTAGAAGGGGGAGAGAAGTGGTTTATAGATGGATCTTTGAGGGTGGTTGAGGGAAAAAGAAAGTCAGGTTATGCAATAATAAATGGCACATCAGGAGAAATTGTAGAATTGGGCCCCTTGAAAGCAAGCTGGTCTGCACAAGCTTGCGAGCTCTATGCTCTCCTAAGAGCCCTACGGGGACCATTTATACAGACTCACGGTATGCCTTTGGGGTAGTACACACTTTTGGAAAGATTTGGGAAGAAAGAGGACTAATAAATACGATGGGAAAAGGCCTAATCCATGGGGAAATAATTCGACAAATTCTAGAAGCTGTCCGAGAACCAGAAGAAATATCAGTTGTCCACGTAAAAGGACATCAGACAGGATGGCAGTTTCAAACTCGAGGTAACAACCTAGCTGATAAAGAGGCAAAACGAGCAGCCTTGCTCACCGTAAGTATTCCCGAAGTAATCCCGGAAGAATCGCTGGAAATCCCCGTGCTCCCTTCAGAGAGGGAGATAGAGGAATTCAGGAAGGTAGGGGGAATCCTAGAATGGGGAAAATGGTGGTTACCTGATGGGAGGGAATTAATTCCAAGAGGAACGGCAAGGAGGATATTGCAAAGGTTACACAAGCAGACCCATTGGGGAACTCGAGCATTAGCTGAACAGTTCCTGAAGTTTTTCGGGTGCAAGGGGATCTTTGAACTTGCTAAACAAGAGGTACAAGGGTGTGTGGTTTGCCAAAAAGTGAACCGGTCCAAATTTAAACAGACGGCTTGGGGAGGTCGTCCTCTCTCATACGGGCCATTTGAAAGGATCCAAGTGGACTTCACTGAACTACCGAAAATCGGTAGATACAAATTTTTATTAGTAATAGTGGATAAATTAACACATTGGGTAGAAGCCTTTCCCAGAGCAAGGGCCACAGCCAAAACGGTGTCTAAAATTTTATTAGAGGAAATCATTCCTAGATATGGGATAGTGGATTATATTGACTCAGACCAAGGAACCCATTTCACTTCAAAAATTATTAAACAAATTTCAGAGGCTCTGGGTATTAGATGGCCATACCACACCCCTTGGCATCCTCAGAGCTCAGGACAGGTAGAAAGGATGAATCAAACACTGAAATCCCAATTATCTAAACTCATGATAGAAACAAAGATGTCATGGATCAAATGTCTTCCCCTTGCTCTGCTAAATATTAGAACTATGCCCCACTCTGAGACAGGTCTGTCTCCCTTTGAAATGTTATATGGGATGCCATACAAACATGGAATGCCGGTGGGACACCCTCAAGTGGAGGATGTGCAAATACAACCATATCTCATTGCTATCAACAAAAATTTACAGGACCTGCGAAAGCAAGGACTTATCCCCCAAAGCACCACTCTGGGATTCGCAATACACCAGATACAGCCTGGGGATAAAGTCCTCATCAAAACTTGGAAGGAGCTCCCCCTCGCTCCCCACTGGGAAGGACCGTTCCTCGTTCTCCTGACCACAGACACAGCTGTCCAGACTGCTGAAAGGGGCTGGACACATTCATCTTGAGTAAAAAAAGTAAAGGATTACGACGCCTCCGAGTGGAAAGTCACCACCCCTCCGGGAGAGCTGAAAATTAAACTTCGGCATCATCACAAATGACCAGTGACGACCAGATAAGTTGTATCAACCCTGAATGTGATTGTTTTCCATTTATACATTTTAAGTGCGCTTATTGTAAACAGATTTGGGTAACCCACTGTTGGGGAGGGTACAACCCTAAGGGATTGTGTACCAAGTGTCTGGAAAAAGAACAGGAGGAGACTAGCCGTCTCTTAACACTTGCCACCCGGGTGGGGTTTTTAGAACTTGACTCTCCTGAGTGGTACCTGCTTTTTCAAAAGGGGATAAGAGGTAAACTAGACTCCAAGGCAGAAGCTTTAGTAATAGAGTGCCGAAAGACAGTCAAGGTACCGTGCAGGACAGACACAATTAAGTTGTCTCGGTGGGCTACTTTCAAGAGAAGGTACGCCGTTAGGACTACAAGGGCCCCTGAAGAATATCCTTGCTGCCGAGAAGATGGTAATCCCCGCCGTATATTTCTATACGGGTGAAGGGCAAGGCAGAGGGATACACCGGTGGGGAATCCTGACTGTCCTGAGTCTAGCCGTGTGCTTGGCTGAGGGAATGATTCCCGAGGTACCTCCAGGGAAGCGTCTCCTGGGGAAGTGTGAGCAGTGCCTGACCGCCACAGATACCAGACGAATAATTGACTGTCCTCTGGAACGACAAAAGGGGTTTTGTTTGTCTAACGGCACTCAGTATAATCTTTGTGAATTAAAGGGGGAGGTCTGGTGCTACCACTCAGGGGCAGGTTTTAAAGACGGGCAGTCTAAGACTCCTATGAGAAGAAAAAACAAAGCTACCCACTTCAGGTATAAGAGAGAAGTGGGAATGCTTCCTCCGATTCCAACCTATAACCAATGTAATAAAACTGTCTGGATAGGAGGAAAAAGACAATCCACCTTTTTAGCATATTATAAAGTCAACCCTTTGTGTTACAATAAAGCAAACTTAAAAACGTGTACCATGGGAGGGAAATTGTATTGGGAAGGTAAAAATTTAAAACATGAGGAAAAAGCCTCCTTTAGTAATGAACCGATAATTCTTGATTTGTTAAAAAGTGATGATGACCGAGTATGTTTACAATTCGATCAAGTGTTCTGCTTCTCCAGAGATGAGGAAGGGGTGGACCCTGAAAGCAAAATTAAACAACTAACCCAAGAGTTAAAGAGGCGAGAGGTAGAAATTCGGAAAAGGAGACTAGAACGAGAGAGACTTAACTCTCTGAGTGAGCACTATGAGCAATTAGAAAGACAATACAGCAATTGGGGATTAACAGCCCCCAACCAGAATCTCTTCATAGACCTCATGCAAGAAATAGCCGCAGAATTAGGTCTATCTAACTGTTGGATCTGTGGCGGTTTAAAATCAGCTGAAAGGTGGCCTTGGAAGGGAGAGGGACTCACCCCAGAGCAACTCCTAAAATGGGAGGGTTCAAAAATATTAAAAACGACACGAAGGCCTGAGGGATGGGTGATAGATCAAAGAATAATTGGTACCGTCTGCATTAGCAGAGAGGGAAAAGAGTTCACTGACTTAGTAGGTTATACCCCGTGTATAAACACACTCACAGTGAATTCTGACATTAAGTCAAAAATTTGGCAACCTGAACCATCCGTGGGCTATTGGAGTCGCACCCGGGGTAATCACTGCGAATGGGTTGAGATAATTGAACTATGTTGGTACAAAAGCTCCGGGGCCAATCCCTTCCATGCCCTAGAAGGCCTAAAAGAATATTGGGATGATCCGGCAGGAACAAACAAAGGTTGGGAAGCTCCCGACGGAATTTACTGGGTATGTGGAAAAAAAGCATATAGTGAGCTACCTAGGAAATGGAAGGGGTCCTGCACACTCGGAATAATTAGGCCCTTTTTCTTTACTCTACCCAGAACAGAAAGTAAGTTGCTGGGAGTTCCCCTCTTTGAAACACTGAATAGACAAAAGAGGGAATTAAAACGAGAACTACCAATGGCAGGAGGCAGTCAAAAATGGAAAGAAGAAGAATGGCCTGCTGAAAGGATCATTAAGTATTATGGGCCCGCCACTTGGGCAAATGATGGCAGTTGGGGGTACAGGACTCCCATTTACCTTCTCAACAGGCTTATCAGGTTACAAGCGGTGGTAGAAGTAGTTTCCAACCACACCTCAGAAGCCTTAGAACTCCTAGCAAAACAACATTCGCAAATGAGAGCTTTTGTGTACCAAAACAGATTAGCTCTCGATTATTTGTTAGCCGAGGAAGGAGGAGTGTGTGGTAAATACAATGAGTCCGAGTGTTGCATGGAAATAGATGATTATGGAGAAACAATAAAAGGACTGGCTGCCGAAATAAAGAAAGTAGCACATGTGCCAATTCAAAAATGGAATTTGATTCTGCAAGCCTCCTGGTGGGACCAAATATTTGGACAGGGAGCTTGGTGGAAAAAGTTAGTGTTCTTTATATCTTGTTCAATTGCCGGAATCATCTTCCTTCCATGTCTGATTCCTTGCCTCATCAGATTAATTCATTCTGTTGTGCAAGGAATGCAGATTGCTACCCTCCCAATTGACCCAGAAAAAGCCCAAGGGAAACCCACTCCTTTCTCTAAACTGATGAAGTTAGAGGAGAAAAAAGAAAACAAGAGAGTAGTTGAAGCTTTAAGGAAATTTGAAAATAAAAACAGCCCTTCCCAGGAGTACTGTGGGAATTCACTTACAGACTGGGAGGAGGACGAATATTGTTAAACACGAATTTTTAATGTGATAAATTATTAGGCGGGGGACTGTGATAAGTATAACATTGGATAAAAATTCGTGAAAGAGAATAAAGAATTATATGTTATATTTGTAATACTGTAAAGATACAAAATGTAAAATAATCCAGAGATTCCTTCCCGACTCGGGCAGTAATGATTGACAGCAATGCTTACCAACACAAAACAAAAAGCAGGACACAAGCAATCAAATCAGACAATGAGAGTGGCCTGGTCGAGATATCCATCTCCTCCGCACCCAAACTGGCCACTCCACCCCAGTAGGTGCAATCAGAAAACACTCGGAGCCATTTCGCATGTAAAAGGGACTCTGCTCCGTCGAGACATCCATCTGCTCCCGCACCCAAACTGGACGCTCCATTCCGGGAAATGCAATCAGAGGACATTCAGAGCCTCTCGCATGTGAAAGAACTCTGCTCCACCGACCATTGACTCAGCTCAACGGATCCGGAAAGTCTATTCAAACACTTTTGTTAGACGGTGCTTACTCCGGATTTTGCCCCAGGATACGAAAACCCCTATAAGAACCCCGGGCTGCAGTAACTACAGCATGGATTTGCGAACTCGGTACCTCTGGGTACAGACCCCTGTCCACCCAGCGCTGTGCTGATCTATTTATTGTGGTTTTTTTCTCTCATTGCTGGTGCTTGAAATTGTTTTATAATAAATCGCTTTTTATTAACCTTATTTTGCCATTGCATTTATAACATGTTCAAACCTGCTCTGGACTGAAAACCCAGACAAACCCTGGGAGCTCATGCCTGTGGCCCACAGGGGCCTGGGCCTTGGCACTTTCCAGCGTGGAGGGGCTGATAAGAACCTGATCAAGCCGAGCTACACCCCATGACAAGGACTTTTTCTGAATTTGCCATCTCATCAAACAGCAAGAGGTTTTGTTGTTTAATGTTATTCAATTTCTTATAAATAAACAGGTTTTTCCACTTTTCTCCAAGGAAATCTTTTTTCCCGAACCAGTTGGGGGAGGGATCCCGAGAATTTGCTTTCTGGGGCACCCCCATTTGGAGATTCACTCCCAGATTTGCCCTAAACCAGGACACAGCTCAAGCTGAAATGCATGTCAAATATTCAGAATACTGCTTAACCCTTACCTGTACTGGTAAGAGAAATCAAATCCTTTAATCATCTCAGACACTCTGAGCGGACTACCATTTCTTCCTCTTATTCTAATTTTTGTAGCATAGTCAAAATATATTTATGTAAAATTCAATCACACAACATCATTGAGAATACCAACCTGAAACCCATAAGGTCCTTCCATCAAATCCAGAATCAGAAACTGATGTATGAAAGTTGTTTACAACACACAATTCACTGCATGTTGATGCTTCCAAGTGACTATATATGGATCAAATGTGAAACACAACTTTCAGAACATGCATTCCATCCTCTCTACACCCTTCCTTCAGATATTTATATACATCGATAAATCTTTTCTCAGTGTTCTTTCAAGGCTGAACAGGTCCAAATCCCTTCGTTTTACCTCACAGAAGATATGCGTCAGACCCTACTCATCTTTGTTGCCCTCTGCTGTACCCACTCTAGGACCTCCATGTCTTTCAAGTCCTGAGGAATCCAGAACTTCACACAGCACTCCAGATGTGGCCTCACCAGAATAAAGGGGCAGGATCACCTCCTGACCTGCTGGCAATGTTCTTCCCAATGCACCCTAGGAAACCATTTGCCTTCCTGGACCCCAGGGCACATAGCTGGCTCATAGATAACCTGTCCATCAGGACCCCCAGGTCAATCTCTGCAGAGCTGCTTTCCAGCAGATCAGTCCCCAGTCTGTGCTTGTGCCTGTGGTTATTCTTTCCCAGGTGCAGGACCCTACACTTACCTTGGCTGAATTTCAGAAAGTTCCTCTTGATCTATCTCTCCAACCTGCTGAGGTCCCTCTGAAGGGCTGCACAGACTTCTGGAGTAACAACCACTCCTCCAGCTTTGTGTCATCAGCGAACTTGCTGGGAAGACATCTGCCCCTTCAGCCAAGTCATTGATGAAGAAGTTAAACAATACTGGGCCCACTATTGACTCTTAAGTGACACCAGTAGGCCTCCAACTAGACTGTGACACTGATCACAACCCTCTGAGAGCTGGGATTCAGCCATTTCCCAATCCACCTCACTGTCCACTTGTCCAACCTCCATTTCCTTAATTTGCCTGTAAGTATCTATAGTTACTAAAAGTAAACACACTGAACTTAGAATTCCTGAATCTTGTGATATTTTTTAAAGCAACAAAATTATTTACATCATTATATATGAATACCACATGCCTGCTTTAAATTTTTCTTACTTAGGTCACTTTTTTGTTTAAAATAATATCCTACTAATAAAATCTGAATTGTGAATATATGGTTAAGTCTATCCGGTTTACTTACATCCTTCCAAACTAAAAGAAAAAGACCTTCATAAGGCTACTTCAAGAAATAAATTTGGAGCAGGTTGTAAAATTTGTTTGACAAAAATATCTGCTTACAACGCAATATATACATACATAGATCACACTTTGAAGAGTTGTCACTAAGCCTCTTGCTTTGAAAAGACAGATGTTTGCTAAGGAAGGCAGCAACCTCCCTTGAAACGGAAAAATATAAACTCCCCTTCCCCCCTGAGTTGGTGAATAAGGACTTTACAATTAAAATTGTAAAGCAATATGCTTTTCATGTGTACCTGATCAAAACAGGTTTAAATACACATTGATCCCACAAGCCCACACCTCCCTGACCAACCATTCCTTGCCCACTCTCTACCTCCTTGCACTTCAAATTATAATTAGTTTTCTGTAGCGCCACACCTCCTGGTGGTCAGGGGCAGGGATCTTCTGATGAAGAAAAGACATCTTCCTCAGTGTTTGCTGATTGACCTCTGTCTCTGGGCAGGTGCACTGGAGGTTTGGCTTTCTCCCAGGTCAGCTTGCCCTGGCCAAAACCAGGAGCCTGGTTCTTGCTGGCTTCTTAAACCACAGGCTCCGCTTTATCAGGTTTTCACACCTATGTCTTGCTTTACTGGGTTTTCACAATATACATCTTATCTTTATGACCTTTACCTAGCAACTAAATTCCTGTCTGTTCTGTTACAAGTTGTTTCTACCTTTAAAGTAAGCTCTATTTCTTTTTCCCCTCCACCTGCTTAAGCATTTTATATGCTTCTTAAATTTTGAATTTTCATATGCATACATGTTTCTCATATCACCCCTTCAAATTATTATAATCTTGAAATCAAGGGGCTCTCAAGGAAAGATATGGGAATAGGAATAACAGTTCTTTACTAGGAAAATAAAAATAAAAATGCTGTAGTACAACCTGACACCCTGTTGGTAAGGGTGTTGGTAGCAGTACAATTAATGGTGCCTGCAGTCCTCTTGGAGTGACAGATGTGGTTCTGTTGAAGCACTGAACCTGTAGAAGGGTGTAGTTTTCCTCTGAAGGTCCAGTGGTGGTGTATAACAGTCTGGTCTTCCTCTGGGAACCCAGTGGAAAAGGTCTGCCTGTGGTGCTCCAAGTCTCTGATTATATCTAGATAGGAATGCTTGGCTCTTGCCACTGGGTGGAGCATCTCACAATGGGATGATGTAATTTTATCAGTCACGCAATGACTCACTCAATGGCCCATTAACAGAAGATATCCCCCTGGAGGGAGGATGGGTCATTGAAGAGATAAAGGACACTGCCACACCTGGTTTTAACAGCTGGCCTATTAACATATCTATTAAAAGAAGATATCCCCTTGGAGTTATGAGGGATGGGTCATGGAAGAGATAAAGAGCACTGCTTCACTTGGTTTTAACAGCTGGTAATAGAATATATACTTTTGGTTACATCTTGCATTGCAACCCAAGACACTAAGTATTTCAGGGACAGCAAAATGTAAATGAACAGTGTATCTCTGATCCATTTTTCAGAACAGATAGACAGACACTTTCTACAAAACCTTTCCTCTTCACAGAGGCAGAAAGGGTCAAACTATTTCCTCTGCAGTATGGGACTAATAATCTACTTCTTTTGAGTGCAACAAATTTACAACTGTGTTTATTTCATAGTTCTGCTTACTTATTAGTGTTCGTAAGTTGACACCAACTAAAGATAATTTTTCAGTGTATCTAATACATAAAAAAAGAATTGCCATTTTAAATATATGCTTATAATCTAGACTTGCAGACAGGAGTATGGTTTATCCAGACTGGGAAATTTATGAGGACTTTGATTCTGGAATCATTAATTCAGATCAGTCCTCACATGGTTCTGACATTACAATGCAGCAGCAGATTTCTCATATTTAAACTGAAATAAGGCTGCATATTTTGAAATCAGGAAATCCACCTGAATATCCAAAAATAAACACTGTGGAATGATTATTTCCAAACAGCAATTTCAGTTTCATTTGTTGGCAAGCTCTTCTGGACACATTAGCATCTACCATACTTATTATTAACTTGTATAGTATCAGTGTATAGGAATAATTATTTTACCATTGTTATAGAGTGTCCATTACCAGGAAAACAGATTCTTATTGAGTGTGAGAGAAATTCTGAGGATGAAAAATCTGCAGCTAGGGCAAAATAAAGAAATGCAAAAGTGGTTGAAATACTTAATCCAATAATCTTGCTGGAGTTCTAGGAATGAAATAAAGTATATTGTTTTCTTCAGTTAGTTAATTCAGTACCCTTTTTAGTACTGTGCTGATAGAGTTTTCTTGTGTATGTAAAGATTGCCTAACTGATGGCTCACAAAGACACCAAAATAAGAATAAAGAAGTTCAAAGAACAAAAGGTTAGCTACAGTAGACTAGCTATGACGACATTACTTAGCAAGACAACCTTGTGACCCAGTAGCATCTTAGGCATATATTGTAAAAAAAAAATACTCAAACATTTCCAAAGTTATTTTATGTCAGAGAAGTCAGTATTCGTACAGATTTTAGCAGATGGCACTATTTATTTACTTAGGCATAACATCATAGTGAGATTAGTTTTCAAGCTTTTTGAGTGTGTGAAACCTATCTTCCATCAAATATACAAATCCTTGACACTTGCTTGGAAAGATTTTAAAGAATGTTTGGCTTATACAGCTTTTCATTGTCCTTTCAGAACTAATGCACTGAATATGCCAGTACAAAGTATAACTGACAAATTTGTCTCAGAAAAATCACTGCCATCTGGGGTTGCTTTTGAACGTTACAGCTGCCAACGAAAGACAGCCGACTGTTTCAGGGGACAGTCTCTACCCCCATACTACAGATTTTATTCCGTATTACAGATGCATAAAACCTTCAAAGTAAAACACAGAAACTCAAATTTTAGAAAGTTTAATAGCTATCTTCTCATTACAATTATTCTACCTATCTCACATTATAGTTAATTAGCAAATATATAAAAGTCAGTTGTGCTTCATGCTTGGCCTGCCAACTCTGAAGAAGTACAGAGAGATGGTAAATTCATCTGTGAAAATAGCTCCAATGAATATAATTTATGGACTTCTGTAAAAGTTTGATAAATATGTGAATTGCAATACCAAGGTGATAATAACTGGGTGAAACATTAAGGATTTTCCCCAAGGAGAACTGAATTTAGGTAACTGCTCTGCTGTTTTCTGTGTCTTGAAGATGGCAGGGTTTTTTTGAGAACTGATTCTCCAAAGTACTGACACATCCCAAGGTATTTTTCTCTAGCTGACTCTCAAAACCAGCACTATTATGACAGGATGCTCAAAACTATTCAGGCATTGGCAGAAGTCAGTGTGAGACACCCTCCATCTGCCCCCCATGGAAGCTGGCAATCCAAATAACTGGCATGGGCAACTCATGAATGATGGAAAGATCAGGGCATAATGGAAAGTGCTGAGTAACCCAAACTATGGGTGTGACCAGTTTTTCCCATCGTAAGGTCTGCTGTCACAGTAATAAAGTGCAGCAAACTGCACTTAAAAAACAAAACAAAAAAAAACCCCAAAACTCACAAACAAACAAACAAACAAAAAAATATTAGCCTCCAAATGTATTTTCAAGAGCTTTTGTTCCCAGTGTTTATGGGACTAGAGTCATGACTGGAGTGTGCTGAAGCAGATGAAATTATCTGTCAGAGCAGCAGCAGGTCACAGGGCTCCTCCACCACTGAAAAGTGCTGGAGGAAGAGATATATGATATGCAGGGCATATTAGAGTGATTATTAAGGAAGCATAATATTCTACAAATAAAAGCAACAATCACATGCATTAGAGGCTACTGTGTGAAGATGAAACAAGAAATAATGAAAAACAATTGACAATCTCAAGAAAATGATCTTGACATTGATACATTAACTAATGAAAGAGTCTGCCCAGCAGAGGGACTGAAATTGTATTGTCTGAAAGCTCAGCAAGAAACCTAAACAAATAGATTAGAAAAGATTTGTCACTGAGCACTCTGCCGTTTACACAAAAAGAGCAGGTGAGGTAACAGGTCTTCAACCTTTTGACTCTTTTAAGGCTGTTATTCATATACAAGCATGCCCTATTCCTCAATAATTATGTGGATACTGAAAAGAACATGTCCTTGATCTGGGGAAGAGCCTGTAGTTATCATTGATGGAATTTCAGAATGTAGCTTTGGCACAGTTACACAACCCTAAGTATGACAAATGTGAATAATTAAATAAAATAATGAAAAAACCCAAAACCAAAATACAACAAAAAAACATGAAAAAACAAGCAAAAACCCCAAAACACCATCACTACCACCTCCCCGCCCCATCCATTATGCTCAAAGACATTACCTTAGGTAAGGTTAACCTATGGATACTAACTATGAAGCAGGGAGCACAGTGCCTGTGGAATAGCAGGCCGCATAACTTTCTCAGTCTTCCCTGAGAAAGTGGCCAGGGAAATCATAAGGAGGAATTAAAACAACCCTCAGAGATAGATAACAGCCTTGCAGGTGGTGTTTGTCAGTTTCTTGTTTTCTTGCAAGAGAAGGTCGAGGGGTGGTGTACACCACTGACCAATGATGGCGATGTGTTAGTTTACTAACCAATAAGAGTTTTTCTTTTCTGTACTTTCATGTATCAGTCTATAAAAGAAGATCTGAGGTAATAAACCTTAAGGTTAAGGGAGAAATTCTCCTGTTTGACTCCCAAAAGAGTCTGTGTTGTTCTTCTCGCCATTCCCAATAGAGTGACATTTACCTATTACTCTGATTACCCATTGCTACAGTATAAAAGTAATAGTTAGCAACATAATAAAAAAATGTGAGTATTAAAGCACACAGAAAAGCAGTGAGGAAGTTTAAGATGTTTCAATGCCTGGAGAAATGTATACCCCCAAGTAATGTACTTGTACTCTCTGCACATAAAAAAAAAAAAAGTAAAAAAAATCCTCATAAGCCAGAAAAAAAATAGTCAAACCAAAAGGAAATTATAGGTGAAAGATTACATCTGCATTCTCCAAATAACTGAGTCCCTAATGATAAATGACAAGGAAATTCCTTTTTTTTGTCTGGATCACATCTGTAAATCTTCTCCTTTTTCACAAAACAGAGCTAGAATTGGTGGTGAACTCTTTAACCAAGAAGAAAGCAAGGATGGCAAGCCTTCTGGTGCTATGAGTATTTAATTACTACTACAAGAGAAGTCATACAACTACGAAAGTCATGCTTGAAAAACTCCACACGGAATCATTTTATCTCCTTTTAGATAAGTCATTCCACTGGAAGACGAGACTTCATATACCTCTGGGCAGAGGAATAAATTATCATTTGAACAGTATTTGAGGTATTTAACTACTGTTCTCAGTAAAATGGGAAAGGCAACACTTTTTTTCCTTTTGTTCTAAAAGAAATTTTAAAAATTAAATAATCAGAGCCTACTGCTCAAACAGGGAGGGAAATGAATAGCCTGCATCCATGCATGGGGTCTGTGATTTGAAACAGCAGTCCTAGCTTGAAAAGGCAGAAGCACGTTTGGACCCTGCAGCTGGAGTATCTTTGCCATGCCTTGGGAATTGTCCTGAGAGAAGCAGAGGTACCAGGGTCTTTGGGCATTCACACCTCAGTAAAAATAAAGTGAGGCACCAGCCTTGAAATGTCTGAAGTGGACTAAAGGCTTGGTGTAAATACTCATCACCACACATCCTTTTTCGACTCTCTGAACCAAGTAAAGATGAAATGTCCAAGGAAACTGAAACTTGGTTTTATGTTGACCACTAAACTAACAAAACACTTGAAGCAGAGACATGCCCATATAAAACTTTTCCCTAAAGTAAGCTTTCCAGGACTGCTAATGGGACTTCAAGTGTTCTTCTATTTCAATAGAAAATTCCAAAAACATAAGACAGCTTAAAAAATGGGCTGGTAAAAAACAGTAGAAGGAAGAATTCTTCCCTTCCCTGGTCTACTTGTTTTCTAAGGCACAGCTTTTCCCTCAGTCTTGTTTTCAACCCAGTAGTTTTTCAATGGCTTCCCACATGGTACCAATCCCAGTGGTGAACCAGGTCCCTTGGAAACGTCCTTCCACTGTCACCAAGCCACAGCCTTTACTACACCTGTGTCCCATGTACTTCCCTGCTGTTACCAACAGTGTGGTCCCTGTGACAGCCAGAAATGTCTCTAGCTGCAAATGATCATGCTGCCTTTTATGGGAGGTATAATATCTCTGCTGCACAAATAATGTCTCTGTGAGCCTGAGTGTAGCAGGCAAGAGAGGCAACTGGCACCCTTTCTCCCTCCTTTAACAGCCCAACTTTTCAGAGGAATATATGTTAATCAAGGTGAAGCTAAAACAAACTAAAAATACAATCACATGCCTCTGTCACAGTTCTCAAAACCTCATGACTGGTTCAGTGTCTATCTGATTTAACATAAAACAATGGTACTGAATTACCAGGACCACACATATCAAAGGGAAGATAAAACTAATTAGATGACATTGACAATCTCATATAGCACATTTAGCAACCCAGAGGTATTTTCAGATAGCCTACTGAAAAATTTGTGTGCTGAACTTTAAATTCCTTAACTATCATAATATAGTCTGCAACCAAGTGATTTCTTTGATTGAACAACTGTTGGCTGCATAGGCCTTCTACCTAGTAGTATATTTACATTTATTACAGTTTGCTGATCCAACACTACTTTTAAATAGCCACTTTTCTAAGCACTCTTAATTCTCAATTCATCCAACCCAATTTTCTTTCTGAACCTACAGAAATACTTTTTATTCAATTATAATATAGCTTAAAAAAACCAAACTGAAAAAACACCTTAAATTTGTCCAAGTCGCAGGCTTCAATACATTAAACCAGCAGCTATATTGCAATTTATCAGATAACATATATAAATATATTTTATATATATTATATATAATATATATTATATATATATATATATATATATATAACATTTCTTACTGTTTCACTTCACAATTCAGAATCTGCATAATGACACTTCAATACCAATATAATTCACTGAGAGCCTCATCTAGTCCTAACAAATTTGTACAAGTAGTCAGAGATACTCCTGATAAATAGTATACACAGAAAATTATTGTTGTGAGAGACAATTAATTTGGATTCCTACTTGCAGTCATTTATCCTTCCTATTTTTCTGCAACCCCATGCATGCATTTTTCTCTAGTCAAATAAAGCTAGCTGATTCTTCATACCTGTATGTTTTGTAGAAGAGACATCTCTTCAGTGGGATCTTAATCACATGTTCTTGAAGGCCCACAAAAAGGACACTCTGGCTGTGCAGGATCTGAAGGCTCTTGATGGGCTCTCGCTGACTTTTCGGCAGGAGTTCAATTTCCTCAAGCAGACAGCTGCTTGAATTCTGGTTCACTGGGGCAAGTACTTTCTTAATAGTGCCATAGTCTGAAAAGGCAAGAGGAAAATGAGTTACTAAAAATCACAGTAGCAATTCTACTTGCTTGGTGTCGTTCAGTGAAAAAATCTTTGTGCTGGATGTTTTCAATGAAGCCTTGGAATGCAGAATTATTTTGACTGAAGTTTCCTAAATTGATTATAGTGCAGTGAAAAGAACTTTGAAACCTTGTTTTCTTGTGACTACTGTTGTGAAGGCCATTCTGCACTAATAACATTTTTCCTTTTTTCCTTTTTTTTTTTTTTAAATGTACATTCATGCCAAGGGTTACTGATTTCAGTCTACCAGATTGCCCTACACTTTATTATATTTAAAGCAATTTTAAAAAGCATTAAATTCCATAATTCCTCCAGGTTTTTTGAATACTCAGTGTTAAAAATTATGGGGTTTAGATATGTATCAAATTCATTTAATAAAGCATATGTATATGAGTATATGCAGGTCTTGAGTCTAGGCAAATATTAATGAATGAGGCTGATCCCCTTCTTACTTATCTTGATTTTGACCTCTGAGAAATCATAGCTTTTAGCATTCACTCTTCCCTTCTATTCTTAATGTGAATTCTCAGGAAAGACAGTTATGTATTGAAAACCAGTGTCAGAATATATGATAAGATTTATCAATCACTCCTGCTAAGTTTTTAAATAATTTAAAAATATCAAAGTGCATTTGTTCTGAACACAAAGGATCACATTCTCGCACTGATAAATATTTTAAGTAGCCACAGAATTATGCAATCTTTTATGTGTCAGCAATAGTAAGTATTAAGGACCCAACACTGCAAACACACACAGAGGTAAGTCCTGAAGTCTTGAAAGACTTTACTTTTGAATTGGTAATAATGGCATATATGAGGAATGTCTGGGAAGGCTTGTTCTGCAGTCCAGAAAACAGTTTGTTTACCATTATTAGCACAAGGCTAGAGGTTTGGCTTAGAGTTGGCAGTGCAGGTTCTACAGGACGTATCTAGCCCTGGATTGCTGAGTACTGTTTTTATCCATGGCAGGAATCACCTGGTAGCCACATGTCTGTGCCCTCCTACACCAGCTCCACCATGGGAGCACCCGAGGCCAGGGGCTGGCTCGCCTGGTCACTGTACCCCCCAGGGTAACTGGACTGACAGAGGGCAACTTGACATCCCCAAACTTTGCTTGGGAGGTGGTGAGGAACAGCAAGTAAGCAACTTTAAGAAAATACAAAAAAGCAACCTCAGATGGACTCCAAAACTAAAGAGAAGAGGGAGAACCAAGATGACAGTTATTGTTCAAATCTCCTCATTTTCCTGAGAAAGACTGAGTATTCAGTCCTAAAATCTAGAGTAGTACTGGAAGGGAGAGCATACACCAAATAGCAGGGGAAGTTAATAGAAAGTTTATGTGTAAGATAAAACATTACATAATATTATGTAATTCTATTAAACAATCAAAACTAATTAGATAAACCACAAATGATTAGCTCAGTGTATAAAATTGATTTCTCTTAGTCCATAAAAAATTTGATCATATAACATTTATGCATGTTAAAATTGTCTGCCTAGCCTCTCAAGTTTTGATATAATCACTTCATGTACATACCTGCTTGTTTTTCTTTCTTGTTACAAACATGCTTGACCATTTTTTAGGAAAAAAACTTCCAGTAAATTGCAATTTTAATTTTCATTAACATTTTTGATATTAAAAATCTAATTTGATGATCACTTTTTCTTCCAACCAACCTAAACCAGACTTATATTCAAAACCTAATTAAATTGTTGGTCCACAGTTAAGCAATAACCAGCTCAGCTGAACAATGTAACAAGCATTGTTTCCATTGATGATGATGGATGACCGGATGCAAAATCTTGATTACAATTATAGCAAGTTTTATGATCAAAATATAGTCTGAGATGTGTCCCAAAATTTCAGTGCTTGTATGTGCTCTTGTTTTGGCTGGGGGAGAATTAATTGTCTTCACATTGGCTGGTATGGGGCTGTCTTTTTGTTCTTTGCTGAGCACAGGGCTGATGATATGGACATGTTCTTGTTATTGCTGAGCAGGGCTTGCTCAGAGCCAAGGGCTTTTCTGCTTCTCATACTGCTATGCTGGAGAGGAAGTTGGGAGTGCTTGGGAGCTTGGGAAGACACACAGCCAGGACAGGTGACCCAAACTGACCAAAGAGAAATATATGTTGACATTATATTCAGATATAAAGTAGGAGAAGAGGGAAGAAGGGGAGTTCATTTTAAGTTATGGCATTTGTCTTCCCAAGTCACTTACACCTGATGGAGCCCTGCTCTCCTGGTGATGGCTGAACACCTGCCTGCCCGTGGGAAGGAGTAAATTAATGCCTTGTTTTGCATTGCTTGTGTGGCTTTTGCTTTTCCTATTAAACTGTCTTTATCTCAATCCACGTGTTTTCTTCTGATTCTCTCCCTGATCACACTGGTGGGGAGTGATCAAGGTGCTGCGTGGTACTTAGAGGCTGGCTGGGGTTAAACCACAACACCATTAATTACCGAGTGAAAGATGAATGATTTTCTTTTAAGCATAGAAGTTGGAAAAATCTACTAAGAAGAAGGAACAGTGAGATTATTTTACAGATGTAAATTAATTGGTATTGCTTTATAGATCAGTTGGTGCAACTTGCTTAACTGGCAGACAACAGATTCAGTATGATTCATGGTGCATTGTATTTGGCTTGTCACCATTTTCTTGCATGAGACAAAAATCAGGTGTACATTCAGCATGTTTCCTCTAAAGACTAATATTTCTTCCTACCACTGTGATGGGTTTGGCATTCATGGACTGAAACACTTGCTGTCACCTTCCCCAAGAGAAGAAAAACACATGACTGCGGGCCTCTCTCCCCTATGCCTACATACACATTCAATTTAGAAATACAGCTTTGGACAGGAGAATATGATCAAATAAAAATACTTTGTTTCTTCTGGCTTGTTTATTATAGACAGCAAACTTACATTTCTTTATATTCAAGTCTATGACCTGGAGATAATGGTTACAGCAGCATACTACCCCAGAAAGAAGTAAAATATTCTCACTTTGAGAACTGCAGCACTAATGCCTAACCCCAGACATCTGTCATAGCTCATGTTCTTCCTTCTTATCCTGACACATGGATGCTGAATGCAAGAAAGCAGGCAGGGAGCACAGAGCCTGTGTGAAACTAAGTCACACAAGCTTCTCACTCTGGCCTGAGAAAACATAAGGAGGAATCCAAACCGTCCCTGGAGAAAGACAACAACCTTTGCAGGTGTTGTTTAGATCTACATTGTTTACTTGCAAGAAACAGTCAAAGGGTGTAGTACCCAATCATCCAATGATAGTGATATGTTGGTTTAATCACCAATGAGGGTTTTACCTCTCAGACCTTCTCATACCTGTCTATAAATGAAGATTGGGAATAATAAAACTAGCTCTCTTGGGCAACCCAGTTAAGAGACTCTGTGTTGTACTTCGCCATTCCTAATATAGTGCGACACTGACATACATTCTTCATTCCTCATATTTCCTTCTGCCCTCTTTCAGCATCTCCCAAACCATTCCTTTTTCATTTTTTGTCTAAGAGGATCAGAAAGGTTGAAAGTCACAACTGACTGAGCTTCAAATGAAGAAACAGTGCCTGAGATCCTGCAGATTTCAGGAAGAAACACTGCTCTTCTCAGGAGCAATGTGGGTCATATGCAAGCTCCACAAAAACTAAGAGAATGTTACCTGAGATCTACTTCTGCCTGAATAAAATCCTCTGCTTCTGACTTCAATAACCTGTCTTCTCTGCCTTAAATTCCTACTGCATATGACTTAGATTTTGCAAGGACCATGTGGGAGGCCAAACTAGGGTAATGTCATGGGGTTACTTTACCTTTAAGGAAAGTTGGAGTTGCTGGGGACTACCTGAAGTCTTTCTCATGACCAATCATCGGTCATTGCTGAGAATTGACAGCAGTTTTAGCCATTGAAAAGTGAGATCAACTTGTGAACCCCACCTTAAAGTAAAAAAAAACAGAACTCTGTTGTTCTCTTTGTTGCTTGGCTGTGAAAGGTAGCAGACCTCCGGCTGGCCTCCGGTTCCCTGCCCAGGACACGCGGCCGGGGCGGGGGCCGGGCCGGGCCTGCCGCGTCTCCCGTCTCCCAGCCGGGAGATGGGGCCTGCGGGAGCTTGCTCCAAGCCAAGCTAGGCCAGGCCGGTTCCTGGCTTGGCTGCAGGTTCTGCCGTGATGGAATTTACCAGAAAACTGCCGAGTAAAGAAGGAGAGGGGCTCTGGGCCTGCCCCATCTCCCGTCTGGGAGATGGGGCCTGCGGGGGGGCTTGCTCCGGGCCAGGTCGGGCCGGGCCGGGCCGGGCCCAATCTCTGGCTCGGCTGCAGGTTTTGCTGTAACTACATTCACTAGAAAACTGCTGAATGAAGAAAGAGAGGAGGTCTGGGCCTGCTGTAAGCAGATACGTAACCATGCTCTCCAGAGCAGCTATGAAGAACTTTTCATCGCAGACAGCTCCAGCTCCTTCAGCAGAAATCACCGAACCATCTACAAAACCTTGGGCAAGATTTTAACTCTTTCTTATCCAGATGAGACTTGCAGATTAATCTTTTTATCCAGAAAGAGAAAAAGAGAGTGATCAACATGAAAAGAGACTTTATAAACTATTAGTGGCAAGAAAGAAAAGAAGCGTCAAGAAAGGTAGAGAATTAAGGAGATGCTTTAATTAAGCTGAAATATCTTTCTGTTAAAACTATGGGGATGGACAATGAAGTCCTGAAAAGAACTCCTTTAATTCATGATGGAGTATGGGGAGGAATAGAGTGTTCAAAGTGTAAATTTGAGTAAAAAGTAGAGTAATTGTGGTATAGTGAAGTGCTGGGAGATTTGAAGCCTTGAGAGGCAATGAGAAAACTGTTTTCTAGTGAAGCTCACAGAAACAGATGAAGAATACTTTGTGCCTTTGACTAACTTATCCTTAAAAATACTATCCCTAAACATCATGACCCATAACACATTTCAGAGTGATGTGGAATGGGAGGGGTGGGCTTTGATAACAGCAGCTCTGAGCAGCTGATATCAAAGAAACGGAAAACTATAACAAAAATAGTTTTCTTGTGAGAAATTCCATAAATTAACAGAAAGGAACTTCTGTTTCTCTACAGAAACTGAGGAAAAGACTATAGAAGGAATTGGGACTGTTTAAACCATCAAAGTTCTAAAGTTTTTGTCTCTGTTGTCATGTGAACAAAAGAATGGTGGGCAGTGAGAAATGAAAAGGTTTTTCTAAAAGTTTATTCTGGTGTTCTTATTATTGTAGTTTGTCAATAAACTTTCTTTATTCCTTTTAAGTTTTATGCCTGGTTTGCTCTTGTTTTAATCCATATCTCACGGCAAGAAATAAATAATTCTTTTTTTTCCCCTTTTTGTTAATTACTGGTTCAAAACCACGACAGGTAAGGATCTGGTTTCACATCACAACTTTGAGACAGGCACAGATTGAATTGCTGTTATGTTCATCAGTCTATGGTATGTAGCAAGGGTGTGATATAAATGTCCTTAAATTATACTAGCATCTAACAAGGCTATATCAGGCTTTCTTACAGTGGAAAATCATAGCCAGTGATTCCAGTGCTTTCAAATTCAGGTGTTTGCTCTAGTGTTTCCAATTCTACAAGGTGTGTAACATTATGCACAGCATCCAGCAAAGACTGCAGAATTCATAAAGAATTTGTAGAAGTCCCATCCTCAAAAATGTTGGCTGTCCGGCCATTTTCACACCAGTTGCAAAGCAAATTAGGGTGTAAAAAAAGTAAAAAAGTAAAAAAAGTAAGTCTGGGACATGGCTCTTGGGAATGGAGTTTTTCAGACAGGTCATAACCTTTCAAGTGCATATTTAATTATATATAATCAAACTAAATGTCCACTTCTGCCAAGAAGCAGCTAAGAAGGATAGTAATCAGAGAGCATCTTAATGGATGTAACTTTATTGCCATTGCACAGAGAATTTCATGCTTTCTTTGTTGACAGGCACAGACACACAAGAGAACACTGTGCTTGACCTGAGGCTGTGGAAAATCCTTCCAAGACTGATAGATATAACTGAAACTGTGAGTGTATAATTTGAATAAAAGTGTGTTATATTATTTGGTGGAAAATTTAGACTTTAAGGTTTTAGAATACAGTAATATATATATGTAACAGGATGCAGGTTTTAGGGTGTTGGCTTGCCTTGTTTTTTCACCTTCTTCTTCATGGGTTTTGGGTAATATTGTGTGATTGGATAGAAAAATCTGCAGTGCAGAACATGGGTGTTTGGTTATTGGGTTGTAAGTAAAAATAAATTAGTTGCATTTTATAATTGGGTAGTTGACACTTAAAAGGTCTTGGAGAAAGATACTTGGGGCTCCATTTTTTAGACTGTTAGCTTAGTGTACAGAGGAACTCACTGTCTGTGAGAATGTAATATAGATAAGAAAAAAGAAACAACTGAGTCCAAACACGAAAACCATCTCTCTCACTCATTAATCCTGACCCTGAGGAAAAGAACCAGATAAAACACAGGACATTTGACAGTCATGGACACAGGGAAAGCTGCAGCTCCATCACAAATGTCAAGTGTGAGCCTAACAGCCATTTAAGAATTCAAATGGATGGCATCTTTGCATCCTGACTATAAACAAGACATATTGGAATAGATGCAGATACCTGACAGCCTTTTTTAAGGATGGACACCTACATACAGGAGTAGTAAAAGACAATGACAGTGGTGGTGTAGAACAGTCTGGTCTTCCTCTGGGAATACAGTGGAGAAAGGCTGCTTGTGGTGTTCTAAGTCTCAGATTATATCCAGGTAGGAATGCTTGGCTCTTCCCACTGGTAGAGCATCTCAAAATGGGATGTGTGGGAAAAGTGAAGAGTTAGATTAACTGACGGGAAGACGGCATGCTGTATGAGGAGATAGGGCCACTTCCTCCCCACCCCCTGTTTATGCTTATGGTCAAACCCGTTATGCTTATAGTTACAATTCCAGCTGCAGGTGGCAGTGACATAAGCAGGCGGAAATTATAGAAGATATAAAAAGCAAGATAACTTCCTAATAAATGCCATTTGCCATCCACCATGTTGGTGTCTGTGTGCTGTGGCCCGAGCAGGCTTGAGGTAGTCGCCGTGTCGTTCCCTGTCAAACCAGGTCGCCCAGCCAGTTTAACGGCTACAAGTGGTGCCGAAACCTGGGAACACCCGGGGGACGGGATTCGCCTGGATGGGTGAATGACGGACGGAGCAGCAGGACCAGCCCAGCGGGGAGGATGCTCCTGGACCCATGACGATGGAAGCGCTCGTTGTAACCCAGATACATAAGCAGTGGGGGATCGATTGTAAGCCCAAAGATTTTATCCTCGCAGTGACGAGGCTGATACAGATAGGGGCCATTGATCATCTGGTGAACATACTCCACCCTGAAGTATGGAGAAAGTGCACTGAGGCACTCGCAGAGGACACTATGTCCTCGGGAAGTGGGAAAACACTTAAATCATGGGGGAGGGTTGTCAATGCATTGCGGAAAGCTTTGCAGGAGCAGGAGACATGGAAGACTGCGCAAACGTGCCTTCGAGTCACTCCCAAACTGGGGGTTGGGGCTGTTGGGGCGGGTGAAACAGGGAAACCTTATGAATGTGATTGTTTGGCAGAAGATTCTAAAAATATGAAGGCTAGAATCAAAGTAGAAATGAAAGCCTGCTTTGAGTCATGGAGCTGAGTACTGGTTACTATACAACCAAAGAACAATAGCCTAGCCAGCTAAAGGAGAATCCCTGCTGATAAAACAATGTCCTTCTGCTGATAGAAAGTCCAAAGGTCAAGAAGCAAGGAAAGAACTTGTAAAGCTTGTAGAGTTTAAAATGCAACATTGTATGTTAATATGGGGATGCTCAGAGGTCGTATGTAAAATCTTTAGTGGGTGTGTCTTGTAGTGATTGGTTACTGAGAATTAGAATATTCACTATAGAAAAAGATATATTGGATTGTAACAAGAACTTCGCTCTCTTACTCTTTCCTCTTAGCTCCCTCAACCCTTCTCTCTTACCTCTTAGCCTTACCCCTCTCTCAGCTCCCCTCTCCCCTACTCTTAACTCTTACTCTTCTCTTAACTCTTAACTCAACTCTTAACTCTTACTCTTCTCTGAGCTCTCAGCTCTCCTCTCTTAACTCCTACCCCCTCTTACTTCTTACCCCTCTCTCTGCTCCTACCCCTCTCTAGTCTCCCCTGTTCTCTCCCTCTGGCTTTTCCCTCTTTCCCTCTGTTGCTCTTACTCCCTCCCCCCCCTTTTCCAACCTCACCTCCCCTGCTCTCTCCGCTTTCTCTCCCCTCCCCCTGACCATGTGAACGCTGAGGCTGGTGGCGGACACAGGTCTCCCCTCTCTTTACCCTTATAATAAATTGCTTATACCAGAACAGCTTGACCCTGGAGAAGTCTCTCACCGCAAGCGAGCGTTTATAGACAGCAATATGGGGCGACCACCCAAATGATCGACCATGACCCCACTGGGTCCTCGCCCTTGTTAGAGCAAGAGCAGTCCATACACTCCAAAAGCTCAGATGCTCTCATGGGGGAACTGGAACGGATCCGGTCCCCTCGAGATGATCAAATTGTGAAGGCTAACCGCTCCATGGCCGACTTGGGACCAAAAGAAGTTCTAGAATGGCCCCCGCCCTATGCACCACAAGATGGTGCCGAGTATCAAGAGGGGGGGCAGGATATGCAAGTTGGTGGTGGGGGAGAAAGAGAACCATTAGATGTCGTGGCTGTGCGCAAGTGACTGGGGACGAACCTCTGCAAAGGGGGTGGTACCGAGGTTGGCTGGGCTTAGGGGGAAGATGCTAGTAAAAGGAAAAAAGCCAATCGGGCGCCCGTTGAAAAACACGCCCTCATACAACTAGAACCTCCATGAGCAGGAGGCGGAGCAAGTCCAAATGGGAAGAACGCTCCACCCACAAAAAAGGAGAGGTAGGTGGGGGCGGTGCCCAACAAAAAGACACCGGAGTCTGGAAACCTTGAGTCAGTCGACTTCTGGCTCTGACTCAGACTCCAGCTGGGATGGGTGGTCGGATGATGAGTCCACAGCAAGCTCTGACTCAGAGAGTTAGACATGCCAAGTTAAGAGCCAACCCCCCTTCACCCCCGTGAGTAGAGAGCGAACCATAAAAAACCCCCTTACTAACTGGAGAAAAATAGGAATTTCTTGTGCTGATTGGGGGCTGTCGGGCCAGCTGGCATTTCCAGTCCAGTTGGGAGGGCAAGGCGGAAACCAGAGAGTATACTCACCGGTAAACACCAAAGAGGTACAGGCGGTTGTAAAGGCAATCGGAGACAAAGGAATCAATTTGGCAATGGTCTCAACCCTCATTGACAGCATTTTTGGGGGAGGTGACCTGCTGCTGTTTGACACCAGATTTCTAGGATGATTTTTGATGGGGCGGAGATGATCATTTTTAGACAGGAATGGGAGGAAAACTGTGCAAAGCAGCTATCCACAGTAACTGGGGCAGATCACCTGCTCCATGGCTCTAACCTTCAGCGCCTGATGGGTACGGACCAAAACATGCTCACCCCCCAAGTGCAAGCCGAGGGCCTGCGGGCCCAGGAAGTCATGGCAACTACCCACACTGCCAGAGAAGCCATTCGCTCAGCCTGCAGGGTTGTCGCCAAACCGTCCCCTTAGTCCACTATAAAACAGAGTGAAAGTGAAAGCTTCACTGAATTTGTAGACCGCTTGCAGGCAGCGGTCAGCTCTTCGACCTTGCCGGCTGAAGCAAAAGGCCTGGTTCTAGCAGAATGCCTTTGCCAGCAGTGCAATTCAACTGTCAAAGAAATTTTGCGGTCCCTGCCAGGCAGAGCCAGTCTCGCCAGCATGATCAAGCATGTTGCAAGAGAGGAACATCTCGCCCGCATTCAGGCAGCTGTGTGGACGGCGATTGTTAATGTAATGGCTTGCTTTAATTGTGGTAAGCAGGGCCATGTTGCCATTAACTGTCCCCAGAGCTTTAACTCCTCTGCTGATTTTTGTGTATTAGCTGCTATCATCCCCAGGGTCTTATACCACTCCAGAGAAGAAGTGAACCAGTACCTTGAGCGGGCAGGTCGCCTTCAGAAAAGAGAGCTACTGACAAGACTATCAATAGCCATGCTGGTCGGCTTGGGAGCGACTGGCACAGCCACTGGTGTCTCCACCCTGGTAACCCAAAGTCAGAGTCTCTCTCAGCTACAGATGACTGTAGATGAAGATCTATAGGAATTGAAAAGTCTATATCCTTTCTGCAAAAGTCAGTCTCCTCACTCTCTGAGGTTGTTTTATAGAACAGACAAGGTCTTGATCTTCTGTTCATGCAGCAAGCAGGCCTTTGTATCGCCCTGAAAAAGGAGTGCTGTTTCTATGCAGATCACACTGGAGTTGTGAAAGACACCATGGCTGAGCTACGAGACAGACTGTCTGGAAGGCGGAGAGAGAAGCCCGGCAAAGCTGGTTCAAATCTTGGTTCGACCAATCCCCATGGCAGACCACCCTGATATCTGCCCTGATTGGACCTATTTCAATGCTAGTTTTAACCTTGATTTTTGGACCTTGTGTGCTGAACAAACTGATGGCTTTCATCAAAAGCCACCTAGAAATAGTTAATATTATGTTGGTTGAATGCCAACAGTTGCTTTAAGTTTCAGTTTGGAACTCACTTGCTTATTGCCTTTTGGCCATATTTTAGCCTTTTTGCAACTACTAACAACAGTTACAACTCTTAATGTTATTTCCCTTAGCAGTTCACAAAGTTTAAATAGTTTTTAATATGTCATGGGAGGTGGGGAGATGTGGCAAAAGTGAAGAGTTAGATTAACCGATGGGAAGATGGCATGCTGTATGAGGAGATAGGGCCCCTTCCTCCCCACCCCCTGTTTATGCTTATGGTTAAACCCATTATGCTTATAGTTTTAATTCCAGCTGCAGGTGGCAGTGACATAATCAGGCAGAAATGATGCAGCAGGCTAGAAGATATAAAAAGCAAGATAACTTCCTAATAAATGCCATTTGCCATCCACCATGTTGGTGTCTGTGTGCTGTGGCCCGAGCAGGCTTGAGGTAGTCGCCGTGTCGTTCCCTGTCGAACCAGGTCACCCAGCCGGTTTAATGGCTACAGGGATGATGTAATTTCATCAGTCATGCAGTGAGACTCAATGGCTCATTAACAGAAGATACCCCCTGGAGGGAAGGTGGGTCATTGAAGAGATAAAGAACACTGCACCACCTGGTTTTAATAGCATACATACTTTTGGTTGCATCTTGCACTACAACCCAAGACACCTCTACCACAGGAACTGGAAAAAGTCCTACTGCAAAGTAGAATGTGCATTTGACTAACAGCAGAAAATTATTCCAATGAACAGAAAGTATTAGGTTGCATAAAGGCTTTAGTGTGCTTGACACAGAATAAAAGATGCAGGATCAGCTAATGCAGCAGCTGGTTCAGCCTAAAAAAAGGAAACCTAGGATTTATGATTTAGCAATCCATGTAACATCAAAAAAGATACATTTGGTACACAGAATGTGATGGTTTAAATCCTACTCTTCTCTGCTCTTTCTAAAGATAAGTTTAAAATTAGTTAAATCATCAGTAGAATATGGATAATTAAAGCTTTGGCTATTATCTGTTTTCCCACATGGGGGTGGGGTACAATTTGGCTTAAAGCAAGGACATATTTAGAAGTTAAGATAATATAACCATGCTCTGTAACTGCAATGTTCTTTTACCTTCTGTTTTCTGGGATACATACTTATACCTGAAATACAAGAATACATTTTTGAATCATGCTACAGTCTAAAGGACAAGTGAAAGATTTAGCTTCAACTCTTCTTTAAAAATTAAAACTATACTATGGATCAACGTAGTCCTTATACAATGATTCAGAAAATGAAAGTAATATAATTTGAGTTTAAAATTCCCACTTTATTTTACAACTTTAATTTAAATATTTTTATATTTTTAGATGTATATTCATGAATTCTTTATGGACTAGAGTGAACCTCAAAATTAATAGGAATTGTGATGTTTCATCAAGCATCATATTTTTTTTTAATTTTGGTTTTATTTTCAGAGCTGTTTTACATGTTTGTCTCTTCATTTGAAACTACTGTTTAGACCAAAAAAGCAATTATGTAACTGTATGACAAAACCTTCTATGAAACATTGTAGCTGGAAATAGAAAAAAAAAAAAGTTGCATTTCCTTGAGAAATGTTGCAAATTCTTCTGCTGTATGGATGTGGAGATTTATTTTTAAACACTAACATGGCTAAACAAGATGTTGGTTACCCTCTGTGCCATCACTTGCAGGACACAGAAAAGCTTAAGCTTTCCCTTATTCAGGTCTCTTAGTTTTCCTTATTCCAATGTAGGATACTTGAAGGAAAAAAAAAAGTATGCAAGTGACCTGGAAAACTCATTGACATCTAATTAAATTTCAAAATTTCAGTAAATTAAATTAACTGAAGCAATTAAAAAAAAAAAAAAGCAGGTACATTCTGGGACTTGAAAAATCCTGCAGTTTGTTCATGTGAGACTTTAGTACAAATGGTGACTGTTTTTGGTCTTGGAGTTTTTGTTCCCATGTTAACTAAAATATAGGCATAAAAACACGTCTGTCTCAGGTGTGTTACAGGAAGAAAAACAGGGTTTGTCTGTTTTTTATCATTCCAGAATTTACACCAACTCATTCTTTCCCCATGCTCAATATCAAAGGGCTTTGCATTTCAGAGGTTGTTTATGTAGTACTGCTATTGCTAGGTACAACAATAATCTAAGGATCCTTGGCCATATGGCAGCATTGGATTTTACAGCTTAAAAGCTTTTAGGAAAGTCCATGGTCATTGCTGCTCTGCTGGTATATTATTAGACAGAGAAGTTAACAAAAATTACCAGGGAAGTTAAGACTGGAAATTTAAGAAAAAGCTAATGAAAAACAAAGTTCCTGCTTTATATCAAACTATATGCAATACATAGCAATCTTACAATACATAACAATCAAATTCAGTTATCCAGTGTCTTGGCAGTTACAAAGAAAAAAAGAAAGAGGTCTTAAAAAGGTACATGCATAATTTCATATATTTATTAAAACCAAATTTTAAATTATTTAAAACAGCTATACCACACAGTACTTAGTGTATTAACAGTTTCAAACACCAAATAGCTGCTTAACTGAGGAAATGGGAAAGGTTTGACTCTTTCTCAGAAGTGAGCTTTGCAAGCAGTAGAAGAAAACCAGAAATACTCTATATTAAATAATTCTTGTCTGGGTAAGGCCCTGAGTATTTCTGCAATGTGGTGCAGTTTTGTTTTTCAACTCTTGGATCCAATGACAGCAGTTTTGAATGATAGTCTATAAAAAGCAAGCAAACATAATATTTTAGATTTATGTTCTTTATCTTTGGCTCTGACTCCTTCATATTCCCTCTTTCCTATTATATTTCAAGTAAATATTGATGTTCATCCTTATAGTATTGGAAATTATTTTATATCAACACTGAAATGAGATACATTTTTGGTAATGCTTGTCAACAAAGAAGGTCTGTTGGTTTATTACACATCCCCAGAAGATGCACCCCTGCATCTTCCATGCAGGGGAGATAATTTAACTCATTTATCCACTCTTAAGAATCTGAAAGGAGCAATTTTAACTAAAAAAGTATTTGCATACCTTCTAAAATTATTAGCAAGCTTCTTAATGCCCCAGTGGCTATTCTGAGAGAAATTCCGTTGTACCTCTTCAACTAGAGGACTTCCACATGGCTGTATGTCAAAATTTAATATATATTTATTTTATGAATGGAATACTTATGGGCTATCCTTTCTACACAGAAATTTGAACTGTTGCCTTAAAGAACCTTTTGAATAAAAAAAGTGTTGATCCAGGTACTAGTTATTAAAATATAAAGACCTTTCTTCAAAGCCATGTGTCTGGGAGGACAGAAAGAACATACAAATTAATAACATGTAGCTCGATAATGATTGCAGAACAAATTTCCTCTCTAAAAAAGAATAAAATAAAATTCAAAAAAAATTCTTTCCATTTTAAAATAGAACAATTTTGGGATGTACTATCAATGGAAATCAGGAGAATCATCATCTCAATCCTCTCTTCACTGTTTTCCAGAAGAAAAGTTTGTAAACATACAACATTTTTAGAATACTTTGGTCCCCTGTAGATTTCATTCCCATGTGTTATAGTGTCTCAAAAGCATTAAGGATATAGTCAGCTTGCAGTTGAATTAGCAAAGCTTTCCTCCACTAGCTACCATGCAAGGAGTTAAATACCTGCCTTTAGGACAGAAAATATCCACTGCTCCATTAAGTAAAGCAGTAAAATTAGTACAAATAACATTTCCACTAGTAGGATTTTTGATGAATCAAAAAGTTTAGGAAATAGGACAATTTTTGGACCGTTCCTTGGCAGCCATTTCACACCTCAAATTGGAATTTAAATACAGGTCCAGTCAGACTCATTCAAAAATCTTTCAGATAGAGAATTCAAGCTCTAAACAGAAATTCAGATCTCTCTGAGACTAAGACACAAAGCAACTGGCATTTAAACCAAGCAGGTATGTCTTTTTTTGGAAGACTATTTCTATAAAGTTGAAACTTCAAATTCCTCAAACTGGAGCTTCTAACTCCTCAGTCTTCTGGACAAGACCAAGCAAAGACCTATACTAAATAACAAGTATGTGCTGAATTACATCTCAGCCACCCCATCAATTATGTCTGCTTCTTTCACAAAGAAAATTAAACTATCTCAGATTATTAGACTGATTCTCAGATACTCTAGTGTCAAAGTTTTACCCTTCCTAGATCTAGACCAGATGTTTTTTCTTGCCTGACCAAAACCAAGTAATTTCAACAATCTCAATATATATATATGTATATTTAATGAATCATGCTCACCAGCCCACCTTAATCTACTACTTCTATTTCCAATCTTAAGAGATTTTTCAGCTTGCCAAAGATGCGACTTAGAGATAAGATAGAAATTCATATTTTGCCTAAGTTGAAGACTGATCTGCCCATAACAGTTCACACACTCCATCAAGAAGTAATGTGTCTGTAGAATACCTATAAGCGAATGCTATAGCAGCTACAGTTTCTTAACAGATTGTAGTTGATAAGAGAATATTTATTACTATTTCATTCTGTGATACATTCCTTTTACTTGCTGAGATAAATAATCTCTTTTAAGACTCTATGAAGGGGTATCTTTAATTGATCTTTTATTTGCAATCTCATCTAATTATTTTTCAATTTTAAAAGTTTTGGTAAAGATTAAATAAAGAATAATTATAATAAAGAAACTTCTTTTATCAAACATATTTATTTTTGTGAAAACTGGATTCAATTGCCAACTTTTTTTTCTCTAGATTTCATGTGTGAAACTGGTATTCAAAACAGTAATACCACTTAAAGTGAAAAATATTAAAATGTGAAACTTCAGTTTTTGTGAAGCTGTTTCATTTAACTATAACAATATGTAATCACCAATACTTTAACAGGTACATTTCCCTACTGAAACTTTTGTTATGCTGTTTGCTTGGCCACTGACTTGATTCCATGACAAAAACAGTGACAGGTAGTTACTTTATTGTCCCTCAGTATTTAGGAGACAGACCAAAGACAGAAAAGTCTCAGTTGCAGCCAAGAAAAATCATGAACGATTTTTTTTTTGTACCCTGCAATGAATAGGTGTCTTCCATGTTCTTAGGGATATTTTTGGAAGTTAATTAAAAAGTCATTGGAAAAATATTCTAATAGTCCTTGAAGCAGGGAACAAGGCATAATCTCTCTAGCTGAATTCTCTACCTACTTGGTTTTATAACTGCATGACCACATGAACTTTGTGCTCTGCATGCATACTAAAAAAGTGCCAGTGAGTGGATTTGGAAGACTCCTCCCCATTCACTCCATCCCCTTCTTTCCTGGATGAACCATTCAAAAAGGAGTTGCAAGAAATAGCTTTGAGCATTATGAAATTCCTCTGAACATTTTGAGGAATTAAACCTCAGCGCTACCTGCCCTAACAAATGTCGTTGCCATCCAGATGATGTCATCAGCAGACTGACCCTTCTGTCTTCTGTTGATGTGTTTATTGCAGAGAATAATCCTCAAGAAATGCATCCAGTTTTCTCAATGCATAGCTACTTGATCATGTCCCTATACAGAGTATCACCATTTCTAACCCCTTCAGGAAATTATATTAAAATGTGAGTAACAATACTTTAGTTACTGCCATTGGTTTACGAAATTATATTTAAGCAGAGAGGATATGGCTAAAACTACAGCATAAAATCTCTAGATGAGACTTTAATGAGCAGGGGAAAAGAAAGCTGTTTCTCCAGACTTGGCAAAGAGATGATGGACAAGAATTTCAAGCTTGGCTCTAGTACCTCACACTCTTTATCTTTTCTTTCCTTGGGGAGGTGTAAGGAAATGTCAAGTAGGCTATGTAGATCAAGGCATGATTTGTAACAACATCAAGAAAATGTTTCTGGATTTTACCAAACAATATTCTCATTTTGAATCCTTATTCAAATTACCCAAGTTCTATCTACAAAACTACTCAGTAATAAAAATAAATCCAAGAATCATGAAAAATTATATCAGCATCCCCAAAGACGGCCAGTAAAACACTTTTTTGCCCTGCATCACACTAAAATAACTTGCATATAAAAAGACACATTTTTCCAGCTTAGAAAGGGAATAGATTTCAGATTCAACATTACATAGAATACCAAGACCATTTGGGGGCACCAAACCTACAGACAAAACAAACTGTACATATTTATCAGTATTGGTTGTACATTTATTACTACATCTGAATGAAACAGATACTGTCAATATGCACATTGACCCGTGAGCATGTTCGGTGAGACTATCAGTACCAAGATTCCCATCAGATGTCTTCAGAAGTCTCAAATGTTTTGGTCTCTTGCATATTAATCCTCCTTTTAAACCAACACTATGAGAAGAAACAATTATGTAAAGGCTGCTTAGGGCTGTACTCACTAGATAGTGAGTTACCTAGTTTGTACTTTCAGACATAAACTAGGACGAGCTAGGCAGCAGTTCAGGTACAACTACCTGAGAAGACTGTGACTGACAACACCCTTTTATTCCCAAAATTTTACTCCCTAAGTACAGTCAGATGATAACTAAACAGATCCAATATCAAGAGGTACATGTGAATAACACCTATCCCATAGAATGCCCATTTGGCAATATATTGAAATTACAGTCCCTATTTCTTTTTTTTTTTTTTTTTTTCTTTTTTTTTTTTTTTTTTTTTGGTTTGGCAATATCCAGTTTTACTGCACTAAAAATGACACATACACACCCAAAACCTGAAGCCCTGAGGCAAAGACACAAGAATTCTTATGATTCTAAATGGGAAACGTTACATTTGTCAAGGGATGTGCAATTTCAATATCCTGGATTCTAAAAACAAAAGAAAGAAAGAAAACTATAAGGTTGTTTCTGGGGACTGGTTGCTGCAACTGACTATGAAACAAAGAAAGAAGTCGATATTAATTTCCCATAAACTTCTCATGAAGAGAAAGCATTCCAGTTTTGAAGAGCTCTTCTAAAATATTTAAACAATATTTAGGACTAGACTTATCAGATAATGGAGATGAACACGTCTGAAGAGCTGTGTTACCTCTAACTAAAGTAGTAGAGTAGGTAATAAACATAGATATTAATTGCAGGATGAAGTGATTTGTGGGATTTAAGGCTTGATATCTGACACAGAGCAGCAGTGAAGAATGCTACACTGTGCACAAAGGAAAAGAATACTATCCAATAGAGGCCCTGGATCCCTGCCAGTCTTCCAAAGTTGAGATATATAAACTCTGATTGGAACTGACTGGACAGGGAGTGCTTACTCCTCTTATTATTTTTTATTGCCTTACTTTGTGCCATCAAAACAATAAATACCTTGTAGGACTCAACACATGCTATGAATATGGTAGTGCTTTCCCACTGAATAAAATTTTCAGTGCCCAGATCAAAGAAGCATTTAGATGTAAAAGTGGAGAAAACTGTTTCTCAGATAGTAACACATACCTTGCCTGATTTCTTAACTGAGTCGTATGTGGTTGTTTTCACTCGAAGTGTCAGAAAGAGAACTGACTACTGTATGGATTCAGAAGCAACACCAGCTTGACTGAAGGAACTATCATCTACTCAAACTCATTTGTTGTTTGCATAGCACATGCCCCCATGCCTCAGTCCCTATATGAATCAAATCCAATATATATATCCATATGGAACCTCAGCAGCAATTTCAGCATAAAACACATCTTTTGCTGAGAAATACAGAAGGAAAGAATGATACTGATTTTTTTTTCCTAATCATAGTAATTAATTAATTAAATAATTAAATAATTAAATTAATAATTAAATGGACAAGAAACAGAAACAAAGTTGGAATTAGAGAAAAGAATCTCAGAACCTCCCACCAGAAGTTGTTAATCTCATTACTCTCCCTACTATATTAAAGTAACCATAGCCATAGTACATAGCAATGGTATACAATACATACTATCATATTACACTATATTCTTTATATAATGGTCTAGGAGCCAGAATATCTGTCAATAACCAGCAAGTCTTGCAGAGCTTGTTAGTTGAAGATCTTTGTGTATTTTCTAGGCAGGTGACGTAACCACTATTCTGGTTGCAGTCATTGCTATTCCTCCTAAATGTTTGTAGCCATAGAACCAAATTTCCAGGGTTTATGGGATAAGAAAGAAAAATAAAAAATTCTAAAAATTAGAAGAATGAATCTGTAAACAAATAACTCTTTCCTCCAAATATTATAACTCTTACACAGTGATTTGATGACAGTAAAATGCATGGAACCAAATACATCTTTTGTGATATAACATTCAGATTACAGGACTATTCACACAAATACCACAAAATAATATTCTTCACATTTTGATGACTTACAAGACACGTAAAAAAGTAAAAAAGGCATATCTTTATTGAGAAATTCTTTAGCTTGTTAAGATTTGCCATGTCCTTTGACCAGAGCTAGGTAAGAGAAAGGGGAAAATAATCCTAATGATTATTACTGTCACTGCTTGTAAATTGGTTATAAACCTCTGGATTTATTGAGGTTTACCAGGAAAAATGATGCAGAATGAAGCCCCTAAACATCAACAAAACCAGGAGTTCAGTAGAATATCCTGACAGCTCACACTAAATCTTGCACGTATCATGGAAAAATACTTGTGATCCAACTTAGGGCTTTTTAGGGTCTAAGTTGGGTTTCATGTAAGGTTCAAATCCCCATGATTGAACTATATCACTTTCTTTGGTTGGCATGGGTTTATTGAGTCACTCCTATGCATGTCCAGCTTCAAAGAAAGGGTTTTTTTTTTCACAAGTAAAAGGCCCAGAAGAATATTCTAAAGAAGTTTCAGCAACATGTGACAAATTCAAGTCCCTGCAAAGGGAAAGCTTCTTCCCCACATCTCTCAGGAAGAGTCCTGAGTACTGTATACTCACATAAGGGATACACAGTTGGTACAAAGATCAAATTTCACCCCAAAATAAGGCTAATTCCAGCACTGTTTCCAAAATTAAGACCAAGCCTCTTGACTGGCAATGTATGTATTGGGGAAAAATGACAGTTTTGAAGGTAGGTGTAGATCATAATAGAACTTAGCTTTCAAGACAGCAGGACAACACTAAGCACCATGTAAGACACCTCTCTTGCTCACAGGTTCACATTTTGTGCATTAGAATAATAAATGCATTAGAGTTGTCAAGTCTAGTTTCTCCTTCAGGAAGAAGAGGTGATATTTCAAAAAAAAAAAAAATAGGAAGCAGGAAAGGCTACTTGGCCATTCTAAGCTTATAAAATAGTTAAACAGGACTTGAAATCTCAGTATCACTATGATAAAGAGGAGTTGTTCTGTTTTAATGGAAGGTTGAGACTTTGTCTCCAGCTCTTTATGATCTGTTTCCCTCCCTGGTCCACGCATTAATGTTACTCCCATGTAAACAGAGTCAGCTGTTCTTCAGCCAGTAGCTTCTTCTTCCAGCAATTCTGATTTCTAGCAGCAGTACAGAAGTGCACACACTGTATGTTCTTTGCACATTTATTTATAGTCTTTATCTGACAGAGCTGGGCAATTATAACAACATAATGATAATTTGTGAACAGAAAAAAAAGGGCTACTAAAATTTGTCGCTCAAGAAAACGGAACACCATCTAGTTGCAGCAGGCAATTCATGAACATGATAACTAAAATATGAACAAACTCTATGAGCAAATAGCAGCAACAAACTAATCAAAATCATGATCTATTTATGGGTTGATTATAAAAACAAAAAATTACTATGAATAAGTGCTGGGTAATTTGTGAACCAAATAAAGGGCTACAATTCTCATATACAAATTCCTGTCAATGAATAATTTAACCATGTCTAGTTAGAGCCATCTATTTATTAAGAAATCTCACCAACTGGATCTGGCAGAATTATTTATCTCTATACACAGTGATAAAGCCAAGGGAAAGCAGTACTGCTGTGTCGTTCTAATTAGGAACGGCAGAAAAGAATGACATGACTCTCAAGGGAGTCAGAACAGGAGAATCTCTAGTTTATTGCTACAGCCATGTTATATAGACTAGTTTGTGGAAAGTACGGAAAGGAAACTCTTATTGGTTAGTAAAGTGCTACATTACCATCATTGGTCAGGGGGGTTCACCACCCCCTGACTTTCTCCTGCAAGGAAAACATGGGAACAGACAAACAGCACCTGGCAGTTGTTTTCTGTCTCTGAGGATTGTTTTGAAATCCTCCTATGAATTTCCCAGGCTAGCTTCTCAGGCAGGCCTGGCAGGCCATGGGGCCTGCAGCTTGCTCCAAAGCTAGCCTCCACACTGCTGGACTTTAAAAACTGGATTTTAAAAACCCAGTTTGGTCCTCTGGAGCTCCATAGTATCATTTATAACTCTGTAGTCCTGACTTTAGATGTAGCCACTCTCATTTAGTACCATTTTAAAACCACTTTGACCAGTACAGATGACAAAATACATAAGGCAGAGAAAAACAACATTTCTTTGTTTAAATTACATAGAAAAGCAACAAAGGTTTGAATTATCCTTCTTTGCCTTTAGAGATATTCTACATGGAAAATAACATAAACATGCTAGCAGAAATATACAGCAAGCCTTCTTAGAAAAGCTAGGATAAATCCTAAAGTGATTATTAAACTCTTCAAGACAAAACCATGCAATCTTTTACATCTTTTTTTGAAATTTGGGGCAAAATGTTTCCTGAAAAGATTAATAATATTAAAAAAGTATGAATTCAGCTAGGGTCTTCCTTTATCAGAGATAGGTGTGTCATGGAGTTACTTTATTTTTAAAAAAAGTTAGAGTTGCTGGGGACTGCCTGCAGTCTTTCTCATGACCAATTATCGGTCATTGCTGAGAATTGACAGCAGTTTTAGCCATTGAAAAGTGAGATCAACTTGTGAACCCCACCTTAAAGTGTACAACCAGAACTCTGTGGCTCTCTTTGTTTTCTAGCTGTGAAAAGTAGCAGAGCTTCGGCCTCTCGGGCTCTGCCCGGCCATGCGGCCGGGGGGGGCCCGGGCTGGGCCTGCTGTTCTCCCGGCCGGGAGATGGGGCCTGCGGAAGCTTGCTTCGAGCCAAGCTAGGCCAGGCCGGTTCCTGGCTTGGCTGCAGGTTTTGCCGTGATGGAATTTACCAGAAAACTGCCGAGTAAAGAAGGAGAAAAGCTCTAAGCCTGCTGCAAGCAGAGATGGTAACCATGCTCTCCAGAGCAGCTATGAAGAACTTTCCATCGCAGACAGCTTCAGCTCCTGTTCAGCAGAAATCACCGAACCATCTACAAAAGCTTGGCAAGATTTTAACTCTTTTTTATCCAGATGAGACTTGCGGATTAATCTTTTTATTCAGAGAGAGAAGAAGAGAGTGATCAACATGAAAAGAGACTTTATAAACTACTAGTGGCAAGAAAGAAAAGAAACTTCAAGAAAGGTAGAGAATTAAGAAGATGCTTTAATTAAGCTGAAATATCTTTCTGTTAAAACTATGGGGATGGACAATAAAGTCCTGAAAAGAACTCCTTTAATTCATGATAGAGTATGGGGAGGAATAGAGTGTTCAAAGTGTAAATTTGAGAAAAAAGTAGAGTAATTATGGTATAGTGAAGTGCTGAGAGATTTGAAGCCTTGAGAGGCAATGAGAAAACTGTTTTCTAGTGAAGCTCACAAAAACAGATGAAGAATACTTTTTGCCTTTGAATAACTTATCCTTAAAATGTTATCCCCAAACGAATGACCTGTAACACATTTCAGAGTGATGTGAAATAGGAGGAGTGGGCTCTGATAATAGCAGCTCTGAGCAGCTGATATCAGAGAAACAAGAAACTATAACAAAATAGTTTTCTTGTGAAAAACTCCATAAATTAACAGAAAGAAACTTCTGTTTCTCTACAGAAACTGAGGAAAAGACTGTAGAAAGAATTGAGATTGTTTAAACCATCAAAATTATAAAGTTTTTGTCTCTGTTGTCATGTGAACAAAAAAATAGTGGGCAGTGAGAAATGAAAAAGTTTTTCTAAAAGTTTATTCTAGTGTTCTTATTCTTGTAATTTGTCAATAAACTTTCTTTATTCCTTTTAAGTTTTATGCCTGGTTTGCTCTTATTTTAATCCATATCTCACAGCAAGAAATAAATAAATTTTTTTTTCCCCTTTTTGTTAATTACTAGTTCAAAACCACGACAGGTGCCACTGCAAAAGCAGAAGAGAGTAAGGTTATTAATTTTATGGTTCACTGTTTGACTTTTTGAAAATAATCCATGATAAACAAGATCACCATGTTGCTATTAGGATTGGTGTCTTCCAACATGCACCAGATTTCTCCATCAAAATAGCTGATGAGTATCCTTGCTTCAAGCTTCTTAAAATGGCATTGCATAAGGCCAGAAGGTAACAAGTTATGGGGAAATAGTTTTAAAACCACTGCAAAGGTGCTTTACAACTCTGTAAAAGCACACTATACTTTTGTCAAACAAAGGCATAAAAACCAAAACAACTCTGCTTTCTGTAACAACAAAAAGAAAGAGTTTTAGAAAGTGATAACAGTGCCAGAGTGTATATGCCTATAGATGCCCATTATCCATCTCTACTCTGATTGCACTGTTTTTGGTTTTGAGTTAGAAAGAATTAATACATACAAATAGACTACTTATTACTTTCACAGTTGACTTCTGACTCAAATTACAAGTACTTTGGTCCTTATTATTACTGCATTTATATTGTAATTTCTAGATGAAGAAAATGGTTCTTAACTGACATGAAGTCTGTATCTCCTTTCTATAGATTACTTCCAAGAACCTCAATTCACTTAATGCAGTCAGGAATAGCACCAAACTGGAAAAAATGCAGCCAGCTTTGTTGCTCTCTTCACCATGTATGAAACATATATAAGCACATATTTTTGCTTACAACTTTCAGGTTGGCAACTGCACATAGATACTACATATCTTCTGACACCATGTATATTAAACTGTGAAAGCTGCACACTTTGATTAGAAGCTGTAGTCTGCCAGGAAAATGACAGTATTTCATCAGAGACTTTTAAGTAACAACACACACTATTGCTGTTTGAAAATGTTCGCTCGCGGTGAGAGACTTCTCCAGGGTCAAGCTGTTCAAGTATAAGCAATTTATTATAAGGGTAAAAAGAGGGGAGACCCGTGTCTGCCACCAGCCTCGGCGTCCACGTGGTCCGGGGAAGGGGAGAGAGAACAGGGGAGGTGAGGTTGGAAGGGGGAGGGAGGGAGTAAGAGAACAACAGAGGGAAAGAGGGAAAAGCCAGAGGGAGAGAGCAGGGAAGACTAGTGGGGTAGGAGCAGGGAGAGGGGGCTGAGAATTAAGAGTGGGGGAGAGGGGTAAAAGGGTAAGAGGTAAAGGGAGGGGTACAGATGTAAGAGGGAAAAGCTAAGAGAGCTAAGAGCTAAGAGAGCAAAGTTCTTGTTACAATCCAATATATGCTTTCCTATAGTGAATATTCTAATCCTTAGTAACCAATCACCATGAGACACACCCACTAAAGAATTTGCATACAGCTTATGCGCTTCCCTATATTAACATACAGTGTTGCATTTTAGATTCTACAAAATCTTACAAGTTCTTTCCTAGCTTCTTGACCTTTGCATTCTCTATCAGCAGAAGGACATTGTTTTATCAACAGGGATTCCCCTCTAGCTGGCTAAGCTCTTGTTCTTTGGCTAACCAGTACTCAGTATCCTATGACTCAAAGCAGGCTTTCATTGCTACTTCGATTCTAGCCTTCATATTTTTAGAATCTTCTGCCAAACAATCACATTCATAAGGTTTCCCTGTTTCACTCTCCCCAACATCACACAACCTTTTTTCTGGCTAAGACCTTGGATTGTTTCCTAGAAAAAAATGTAGTGTACTGATTACAAATCAAAATGTAAAAGATAGAACTGTAACAAAAATCACAGAGGAATCAAATCAGGGAGAATCTGATTTATAGCTTTGTATCAGTTTACTCCCATCTAGCAAGACAAAAAGAAGAAATACAAACTGTTATGATGGCATTCCCAAACTGAGTTTCAAGCAAACTTCCAAATCTCTTCATTAGGTTGGGACTAGTTTAGTTTCAGGCCTTCATGAGAAAAAAATGTCGTTTGTGGAGATTTATTACCTGTCTCAACCCTTCTAAAAGCAAATGTATGAAAATTCGATCTGTATTTTCCAAAAATATCTTTTGAAATTTCTTCATGAAACCTCTTTACTTCTTCATTATAATTGCTGTATGTGCTTCATCAGAATTATTTTTATAATTATTCCTGCATTTCTACCTGCAATTTTTCGAACTTCTTGGAAACCTGTTGTAACATCCTCCAGTGACCTTTAAACCTCAGATAAAAACTGGATTTATGGCATAAAAACTGTGGTTCACTTCTGTGAACAATCCACTCTTTAGGGACATGCAATGTAGCTAACAATAAATCTTTCTTCAGGTTTCATACTTTCTTTCTATACCCTAATTTCATCTTTGATGTACTATAAATCCCAGTAACTAAGATCTACCACTGGGCATATACCATTTCTACTCAGGATACAGAGGGGACATTCTCTGTCCAGTGGGATAGAAGCACAGGAAAAACATAGGAATTTTTCCACCAAGCAGTTTTTAAGGATGGCCTTTAAAGTTTTTCACCAGAGAGTGCAAGTATTATCTTTCCTCAACTCCCAAGTTAATTATATGTTCATAATGCCCTCAAATTTTTCTTATTCATTTAAGTAAAAATAAATTTTGAAACAGTTCTTTGAATAAGGGCTACCTCCTCTTGCTGCAGCATCCTATTTTGAAAAAACATATCAGCAACATTTTTTAACCATGGAACACCTAGGCACTTACAGTGTAGAAAAGAAATAAAATGGAAGAAAGAATTATGAAGAGAGGAGAGAAGGAACAAAAGGGAGGGAAACAAACTATGACATACTGATTGGATTTTTTTTTTTTTTTACAAAGAAAGACGCCTTTCAAACTTAAAGAGTTTTGAGAATATTTAGTGTTTCTATAGCTTACTCTGCATTCCATGTATTCTTATAGATGATTTTTAATTCAGTACATCCATGCATGCTTTCCTTGATCTTCCTTTTTAAATCATGGGAAATTGTTCCAGGGATTTCTTCTTGCCTAAAGCCAGCAGCACAACATGTGCAGGAATTGATATATCCCTTCATTCTGTGTTAGAAGCTAGTACAGTGAAAGATTAAGATGTTTCTCCAACTTACCAAAGTATATTTTTAATATAAGCAGTAGCGCTTAAGCCCAAGCACACCAGAATCTCCTAGCAGAATGATGACTAGGTAAAGGTTTAGGAAATGAAGACTGTTGACTCAGCAGATTAATGCATTTTTTTCCTTACTCCCAGTCTCTCCTAAAGTAATACTACATCAGTAATACTACATCTATTTAAGATTTAATGAAATTAGATTGTACTTTTATACCCCCAGGGTTATTCTCCCCTGTAATAGTTGTATTCTAACAACAGGATGGGTAGGTGAGAGAAAGAACTTTCTCTTAACTATTGGCCACATGTTTAAAAAAGTAAATGTGATTTTTGCTTTGAATAACAAAGACAGCAGAACACTAATTTTTATTAAATCCAATCTGTATGCCTACACTTCCACTGAAGCTTTGTGCATTTTAAAATACAATTTTTGCAGAGAATTGGAATTAATTATAACTACAAAAGTTGGTGTACATCTCTCACAGCATGGTTTGGGTCCATCCTTCTTCACACTGCTAAGTGCAAATTGCTTACTGACAGAACTAACATCAGAGTTGAAAGCACTTTCATTCAGGCAGTAGGAAGTACAATGACATCTATTATTACAGTGTTGAATAAAAATGTCATTTAGCCCAACCAATTTGACACAATACTGGTATACTATAAGCACAGGATATTTTAGGTTGGAGAGGAGATCAGAAGGTCTTGAGTCCAACCTTCTGCTCAAAAGACAGCTAGCTATAGCAGACTATGTTGTTGTCTGGTCTCAAAAACCTCCAAGAATGGAGACTGCACAGCCTGTTGTTTGACTGTCCTAGAAGTGAGAAAGTTTTTCTTTATATCCAGTCTGAAATTCTCTGCCTGTTTTCTGTTGTCTTCCTACCATGCACCAGTGTGAAAAGCATGTCACCATTCTCCATGTAAATTCCCTGCAGGTATTAGAAGGATGTTACCAGCATCCTGCCCCCCAAAATGCTTTTCTCCTCAAGGATGAACAAGGCCAGCTCCCTCAGCTTCCCTTCCTAAGGCACGGTGCTCCAGCCCCCAACAGAAGGTGGCACTCCACTGAATTTGCTCCATTTTATCCATGTCCTTCTTGAATTGGGGGAGGCCAAAACTGGGGAACAACCTCCTCCTTTGATCTCCTAGCTGTGTTCCTGATAATACAGCCCAAGATGCTACTGGCTGTCTTTGCAGTGATGGCATCCCTTCAGCATGCCTAAGACCTTTGGATGGCACATCCTCCAGTGTAGCTACTGGTATCCTAGTGGGGTGTCACCTTGTGATGATTTGGCATTTAGGAAAAAAAAAAAAAAAGTAGAAAACACGGAAATGAAGGCTTTGAGAGAGTGGCTGCTGGGAGTTTCTTCTCTGCCTGAGACCTGGCCAATAGCTGGTCATTTCTGAGAATTGACAGCAGTTTTGGACCACTGAAAAGTAAGATCACTTTTGTGAATACCACCTTTTAAACTTAAACCCAGGAACTTCTGTCTCTCTTTGTTTCTGGCTTTGAAAGGTAACGGAACTCCGGCTGGCTCCCACTCCCCCCGCCCCCAGGCCCGCATAGCCTGGCGGGGTCTGGGCTCAGCCTCCTGCAACTCAGGCGGGAGATGGAGCCTGTGGTGATCCCCCCTGACCCCAGGCTGAGGCCGAGCTGTGCTGCAGCTCTTCCGGGAAGCCTGGGTTTTATTCCAGTGGAGTGGCTGAAGCCTTTCCCGGGGGGGCCAGGCTCTCCTGTGTCCCTAGTCCTGGGCTGGAGCAGGCCACAGCTGCTCACCCCCACGGCCGGCACAGACAGGTCCAAGTTGAAACCTGTTGGGGGTTAAGTGTCCTTTTTTAAGTTCTGGCTTGCCCGTGGAATTTCTACCCATTAGTTGCGGGGACAACCTAATTGTGAGTACTTAGTGGGTCCTTGACAAAAGACAAAGAGTGGCCAGGCCCAGGGGGGGAAGGGGGGCAGGAAAAAGGAGGGTTGGAACAGTTTGGCGGGCTTTCTTCAGCTTTGGAGAAAGACATTTTTGGGCTCAGAGCTATTGCGGTGGAGAGAAGGGAATTCCACCATCACCCAGACGGAGCTGCTGCTTCTTTTCCTTCTTCCCTCTTCCTTGGTGGCCTCGCACCCCCTGTCCTGCTGGGACGTGTGGCAGTGCCAGCCACTGCTGCAGAGCTGCTGATACACCTCTGCCACCGGCCCAGGATCTCAGCTCATCCCTGCTGTTCCAGCCGACTGTTCCTCAGAGCCCTGCAGGAGCACCAAGACTGACTGCCCAAGGGGGTTTGTGAAACAAAGCCTCTCCTCCATCCCGTCTCAGCCAAGAAAGCTGTCACGGGGTCCTTGATTCTGTTTTTCTTGCTAATGCTGTAGTTACTGTTGTTTGTTTGCCTTGTTATAAATACTAGTAAAGAACTGTTATTCCTATCCCCAGATCTCTGCCTAAAGCCCCCTTGATTTCAGAATTATAATAATTCGGAGGGAGTGGGTCTACATTCTTTCATTACAAGGGAGGCTCCTGCCCTCCCTAGCAGACACCTGTCTTCTAGAACCAAGACAAAACCAGTTTGCTGTCTTTCTAGTGCTGCCAAGATGAAATCCGACACCATGAATACCTGCCACAGCTTGAGCCAGATTTTAGCCCTTTCACTACCCAAATGAGACCTGCAGATTTAATCCCTTTACAGAGAGAGGGGAAGAGAGTGACCAACATGTAAAGAGACAATATAAACTATCAGAGTCAATAAAAGAAAGAATCAAGCCTCAGATGAGAAGAGAATGAGGAGATGTTTTAATAAGCTGAAATATTCTTTTGGTAAGGCCATGGAAATGGACAACAGTGTTCTGAAAAATTCCTTTAATTCATGAAAGAGTATTTTGGGGGGAATGAAATATTTCAAAGTGGAGATCTGAGCAAAGGTACCCATTGATGAAGCTGAGCAGATGGTGGAGTCATTGTGTCCCATGAAATGCTGGAACAGATAGAGAAGTGAGAGTTGATGAAGACCCTTGGCCCCCAGAGAGAAAAAAGAGAAAATCTCAGTTCCCAGACATGATCACAGAGACAGATGAAAAGAACCTTTGCCTTTGAATAACTCATCCTTAAAATAACACTCCTTGAGTTCATGACTCATGAATACATATCAGAGTGGTGTGAAAATGGGAGGAAGTCATGATAGCAGAGTTTTCTAGATGGCTGGCAGCATAAAAATGAAAAGCCATGAGAAAAACTGTTTACTTGTGGAGAACTCTCCATGAAATGACATGAGAGAAATCCTCTCTCTAAAAAGACTGATGAAAAGACTATTGTAGAGTTGGTATTGTTTTAACCACCAGGTTTTGTCTCTATGTTGTCAGTTAGACAAGGGAATGGCTGAGTAGTGGAGAGAAAGGATTCCTGGAGGTTTTATTCTGTTTCTTATTCTTGTAGTTTTGTTAATAAACTTCCTTTATTCCTTTTAAGTTTTAAGCCTATTTTGCCCTTCTCCTAATGTATATCTCACAGCAAGAAATGAGTAAGTTTTCTGGTGATTTTTAGCTAGTGCTTTAAAACCATCACACACCTGTACACATGATGGAGTGTGCTCCTTGCCCTCCTCCAGGTCATTGATTAAAAAATGTCACTAAAGGAACCAAAATGATTCACACGAATGTTTCTCAGTGTTAGAAAAGGAAAAAGGCCACTTTATTCTCTGACTCCAGTATTTATAGATTCTCGACAATGACCAGGGGTTGGACAATCAAGTTACCACCTTCCCAAGCACATTGGTCATGTGAAACATCCATCAAAAGATGTTTCTTAGAAGGAATGTGATAAACAACCCATGTTCGTAGAACTTTCATGGGAAAGCAACTAAAACTATGAAAACATTATCAGAAAGCTTTAAGTCTCAGGGTGACATCTCACCCTTTCTCCTTTAAAAAAGAAAAAGAAAAATGGACAAAGAAAATTAACAATGTTTTAAACAATCAGAAGGCTCTAATTTCAGGGTGATATCTCACCCTTTCTCCATCACAAAAAACAAAACCGAAAACTTTTTCAGTGTCTGCTTGTGGAGGAGCCATCAGGGTGATCACTCATGTCATTTGCCTCTGAGTCATCATCCGATGGCCTATCCATTTGATGATTTTCTATTTGGTCACGGTCTCCAACCTGCCTGTCAGCCGGATTTTTCCTTTGCGGTCGCAGGTCAGGACGAATGGACTTTGCAGGTACCCAGCATACCCCAGTATCTGTGGATACACACACATACCCGTGCCCTGAAGCAATAAGGTCATAGGAACCTTCCCACTGTTTGGTGACTAAATTCCTCACTCGAACCTTTGCTTGAGGCTGATGCATCGCATCTGAAGCCCGCAATGAAAGGTGATGGTTCAACACGACCGGGTTATTGGAGTTCTGCGGCACTGTGAGGTGATTGAGGGTATATAAAGCTTTTTCCAACTGACTGTGTGGGGTTTCGCCCTGCATTCCCTGTTTTTGCTTCTGTAGAACTCGTTTTAGTGTACCATGAGCACGTTCTACTATGGATGCTAAATATGAGCAAAAGCAGGGAGCACAGTGCCTGTGGAAAAGCAGGCCACATAACTTTCTCCGTCTCACCTGAGAAAGTGGCCTGGGAAATCATAAGGAGGAATTAAAACAATCCTCTGAGACAGAAGACAGCCTTGCAGGTGCTGATTGTCAGTTTCTTGTTTTCTTGCAAGAGAAGGTCGAGGGGTGGTGTACCCCACTGACCAATGATGCTAATGTGTTAGTTTACTAACCAATAAGAGTTTTACTTTTCTGTACTTCCATGTATCAGTCTATAAAAGAAGATCTGAGGTAATAAGCCTTGCTCTCACAAGAGAGTCCATGTCATGCTTCTTGCCATTCCCAATAGTATGACATTCTACAATAGCTTGATCTGTTGGAGAATGAGGGATACCACACTTGTGTGACACACCCCACAGCTGCAAGAACTGCCGCACCTTCTGAGAGGTGTAAGCAGGACCATTACTGGTCTTCACAGCAGAAGGTATGCCAAAGAGGGCAAAGGCCTGCCTCCAGTGGGCAATTACATCGCAGGTCTTTTCTCCTGTGTGAGCGGATAGCCCACATTGCAGAGGAGAAAGTGTCCACACTGACATGCACATACCAGAGCCAGCTGAACTCGGCAACTTGGGTGACATCTGTCTACCAAAGCTCTGAGGCACTAAGACCTCTGGGGTTTACCCCTGCCAGCAAAGGTGCAGCAAGTGCATGACAGTCATCACAAGACTGGACAATGTCATGGGCCTCAGCTGATGTCAACTGAAACTGCTTCTGCAAAGTATGTGCATTCTGGTGGAAAAACCGATGCGATGCCTTGGCCTGTGCAAGCATATTAGCCTGAGTCGCAACCCACTCTGGGTTAGCCAACTTGTCAGCCCTCACCTTACCTTCTGCAATGAACCCTGGCAAATTGGTACGACTGCTCACAGGCAGAACATAGTACAGATGCACCCGGGCCTGAATGGCATACCACAGGGTCTTCAGTAAATGAAACAAGTCAGAATTACTGACTTCCCTCAAAACTGAATGACCCAACTGCTGGGCTATGTCGGCCACATAGGCGGAATCTGTGACCAAATTGAAAATCATCAAATGGATGTTCCATCGGATGATGACTCAGATGCAGAAAACGTGAGTGATCACCCTGATGGCTCCTCCACAAGCAGACACTGAAAAAGTTTTCGGTTTTGTTTTTTTGTAATAGAGAAAGGGTGAGATATCACCCTGAAATTAGAGCCTTCTGATTGTTTAGAACATTGTTTATTTTCCTTTCTGATTGTTTAGAATATTGGTCATTTTTCTTTTTCTTTTTTAAAGGAGAAAGGGTGAGATGTCACCCTGAGACTTAAAGCTTTCTGATAATGTTTTCATAGTTTTAGTTGCTTTCCCATGAAAGTTCTATAAACATGAAAACATTATCAGAAGGCTTTAAGTCTCAGGACGACATAAAAAAGTTGAATAGGACAGCACTTGGATTCTTATCATTTCTATACATCACATTAAAACTACCCTCTGAGCCTGACATCCTAGCAGGTTTTATAGATCCAGCTGCCCACCCATATGGACCCTATATCCTAATTTGGATATATGAATAATGAGAGAGACAGTGTCAAAAGTCTTGCTAAAATTGAGGTACTACTTTCTCCTCATGCACAAATCCAGTCATTTTAATACAGAAAGTAATTAGATTTTCAGATGAGCTTAATCCTTGAGTAATCCATGCTGAATGCTCCAAATCACCTTTTTCTCCATCATGTGCCCAGAGAAGTGTGCTCCAAGGAGGTGTGCTCCTTGACTTTCCCAGGGATGGAATGTCCCCTAGACTCTTGCTCCCCAGGTCATGGAATCATAGCACTGTTTAGCTTTGAAAAGATCTTTAAGATCATCAAGTCTGATTGTTAACCCAGAACTGATGAATCCACCACTAAACCATGTCCCTAAGTCCCACATCTATATGTCTTTCAAATACTTCCAGGGATGCTGAGTCCACCACTTTGCTGAGCAGCCTGTTTTAATGCCTGAATACTCTTTCAATGAAGAAAATCATCCTAGTATCAAATCTAAATCTCCTCTGGCAAAACTGGAGGTCTTTTCCTCTGGTGCTATTGCTTGTTATTTGTGAGAAGAGACTGACCCCGACCTGGCTACAACCTCTTTTCAGGCCGTTGTAGAGTGCGATAATGTTCCCCCAAGCCTCCTCTTCTTCAGGTTAAATGATCCCAGCTCCCCCAGCCACTCCTCACAGGACCCTTCACCAGTAGTCTCGTTTGTAAAATTTCCAATGTTTGATTACTTCAAGACCACACAAACTTCACAGCTTCAAAGGAGAATAGGAAACAGACACCAAAATGGGAGTTCACAAAATAGCATAAAACATATTGTCATGGCTAAATTAATCTACTCAGAAAATGTAAAAGATAGACAGGTGATTGTGTCAAAGAGGAAAAGCTGATATTCAAGGTGCTGCACATGTATTTCACAAGTAATTAACAGAATACTAAAACTCAAAGAACTCATAAACTTTTGCAGTTACCACAGCAATGAAATTTCATACCTGTGGCAAGATAGATGATATGGAAAAGCATGTCCTTCCCCTGCACAACATCCACAACCACATGGGAAAATCGGCTGTTGTCTTCCATGAAGTAAGGAATTGGTATAACTGGTTGAATAACCTCATGCATTAAGAAGAATTTTTGTGCATCTTGAAGATTTCTCTCAGTCAGATTTATATACAAACCCTGGTCCATGGTGCCACACTGTAAAAACAGAAATGTAGCATAACTATATGTGCCAACAATAACAATGGATTTACTCTCTGATTTATAGCACAAGAAAATAAAAGCAAGATCATATCTTGTAATGACAAAGTAAAATTCAACTGTCAGGTCCCATTTTGGTGCTATCCAGACTGTCCAATGACTCAGGAAGCTCAGTTTTCCTAAGACAGTACTATGGAGGCTCCCTAATTCTAAGTAAAAATAACTATATGTATATATATATATATATACACATATTATATATATAATAACAATAAAAAGAATAATTCTAAATAACAATATGGAAGAGCACTAGACTGACCAGCACAAGTGGATTATGGAAATATTTTGTTGTATCCTATGTTCACAGGGCAGGAAGGAGAAAAACTACCATTCAGAAAACCAATTTATTTTTGTCGTAATACAAGCAGACGGGACTCAGTTTCTTCATGCAGAAAAGCCAGTCTTTAATGTTACAGACCATTTTTATACAGTTTTCCAAGACCTTGCATTTTACACTAATTGGCTCGTACCTTTCTTGCCACTCAATTCATTGGTTAGTAAATGGCATTTTATATGTCCATCAAATCTCTCTATTCCTGGATAGTTTACATATTTTGCTCATTGACTTCCATGGGATAGATTTCTTGTTTTTGCAGGTGTGAATGGTTTTGTTACCAGAATAGATTGTTGTGCTAACTGGTTCTCATTCTCATAATTTTTTTCACATGGCAACTTAGAAACTAGCTGCTAGCTTAGCCAGAGTAGTGGGGCTTAAACTATATTTTTACAAGGCCTTTCTTTTTGTAAGGTATTACCTATATGCAAGAGATCTTCTGACTAGTTTTCTTTATAATTTTCAAAGACGTCAGTGCTGAAGATTTAACAAATTTTCAAAGGAAACCTCAAGTCCTAATACAGCCAAGTTCTGACAGGAATCCCAGGTGAAAGTGCAACATGCAGTTCTAGAAGCTTCTTAGGACGCTGTCTTAAGTAGCAAAAATGGACAGTGCAGAGCTCTATTAAATATTATCCATTGCAAAGACTTTTTTCTTTTTTTTCTTTAAAACTGACCATATTTTAAGTCTGAAAACTGTGCTCTTTTCTTACAGGAGAACATCCACGAGCTGCATAAAAAGTTTCAAACACAAATAAACAAGGCAAAATAAGTGGGAGTTAATTTCAACATATTCGTATGCAACTGAGGACACAAAAGAGAAAGCTTCTTAATGTATGGGAATATATATACATTCACATGTTTACTCAAACACAGTTGCATCAGAGAAGTAAAGCACTACTTCACAACATTTATCAAATATTTGGGTGATGTGAAAGGCATAACTAAGTCACCATTTAAATTCTGCTTTACTATGTCATAAATCATGCCATGAATTACAGCATGAGCAAAATAATAGCGTGTAAAACCATACCAATTATTTTTTAATATTACCATGTTTTCAGTCCAAATTTGAGTGATTTTTCCAAATCCACAAATGCTAAAAAAAGTCAAACAAATTATTTCATAATGGGGAGATCAGATGATGAAGAATGATAAATTAACAACTGGCAGGAAACAGTTACTTGCCCTGTGTGTCAGACCAGTGAAAAAATAAACCACTCCCAAGAAGTTGTCTGGATCTATCAAGCAGGAAAAATTCTAGCTCAATACTCATAGTACACTGAAGTGCAAATGGTGCTTGGTCTTATGATAGACATTGCCCTGTCTAAAGAGAAAAGCAATGATTTCAGAAGAAAACAATGTTCCTCAAAACTGGGACTCCAGTAATATTCTAAAATGGAAAATATTTCATTAATTCAATCTAGCCTCAGAAATACAAGGTCTGATGTAACTATATCTACACAGCAGTAGTCTTCATTCAAATCACATACATCTCTCTGTTGCTACAGAGTAGGTGAATACTCAGAGGATAAATCTACTTCTGGGACTAAACAAACAGAACTTCTTATCCATTATCATAAGGACTCTACAAAAGAAAAGTCCTTTCTTGGAAGGAAACCAATGACTCAGTCAATTAATATATCTCAGCCATGTGAGATGTGTACTCCAAAATCACAAAGTCAAGTTATAGAAAATGGTTAAAGCTCTAAGCATTAGACTAGCTTCTAGTAAGCATCACTGCTGCAGCTATGGAGCCAGAAACATAGCAGAAAGTTATTCAAGGGAATAAAAAGCAGCATTGGCAAAAGAAAAGAAGCTGGACATCATTAGAGATACCTAAAGGTCAGTTGACATCAATTGCCTTCAATATTGTGTTATAAAAGGTCACATTACAGCTTTTAACCCCAGCTCTACCTTCAAAGCTGTTTGTGGCTCAGTGAGATATGATACAACTGTAGTCACCGTTCTTGTAAATTAGATTAAGTATCAGCTGTATCACAATCAGCAAGGTATCTAAAAAATAAATTTCAATGCCTCTCTTGACTGGGACTTGGAGACATACACTAAAAGTACAGCAGAGACTTAAACTGTTTTTACATGGCTATCATGCTGTCATCTTTCTTTGTAAGCACCATTCAGTATGGGCTGCTCTCATAATAATTAACACCACATTAATGCAAAGTTTGTAGGGAGAGTTCAATAAGTTTTATTAGATATGCGTACATTGTCAGAAAGGTGGTAAGAATTTTACATAAAAGCATTTTTTCAGGCTTTCTCCTCCAAAAATTTAGCCTTAGACCCTCTTCCTATCACTATTTTGACAATACAAGAACTTCTGCAACAGGTGAAAAACTGTATACAAATACAGCCTTCTTCTGCAGGCTTCTGGTGTACTTAGAATCTTGTCACTTAGCTGATGACAAACATACTACTTAGGAAAGGTAACGTGGCTCTAGCCCATAACCTGTGCCTTATTTTCCTTCATTTGCATAGATCAGGAAGTAATTAAAATTGCCTACAATCCCCAATGGGTGATTTTTTTCATGCTAGCAAAGATCTTACGATTCTCACAAGCTAGGGAAGGCTGTTCCTGGAGCAGACATGAACTTCTAAAATTGCATTGAGATTAAGGGAGGGTAAAAGGTGGGTAGAGGTGACTATACTTAACTATCTTGATGAAAAGCTATTGTTGTTAATCACTACATAAATGATGCTTTTTCTTCCATCTCTCTTGCAAGAAGCACACTCATTAAAATTGTCCTAGTAGAAGTGGTGACAATGCAAAAAAATGAAAATAATGCATGTCTGCTTACTGAAATACCCCTTTCTTTTTGTAGAGTTCCTCTAAATGACCCACCTTGACTAACTGGTTTTACACTGTCAGCCAGCTGCAGATTATTGCACCCTCTGAGGCCAACAAATTCAAATGAGGGGCAGAACATATCACAAATTATTTTAATCTGACTCTTCAAGGAGTATGGCCCACCTTGTACATGAAAATAAATAAAATTATGACCACTTCTCCTGTACCACCTCCCTCTCACTTTCTTTTTTCTGCCAGACACCATTCCATTTTTTAAGTCCTAATAACACAAATACACAAATAATAGCAGTTTGATCATACTTCAGACAGGAGTTAATGTCACCTTGACAGATAACTATAATGTTTTATTTTGACAGAAGATTGAAGATAAGCCTTTTTACTCCTAACCTTCAAAGTACATCTGCTTTTCAATCCAAATTATTTTGTGGAAGGATAAAATTAAAATTAAATACATTGAAACAAGGGGGTCTTCAAAGCACTTTTTTTATTTCAGTGGTTTTTTAAGGTCTTAGGCTACAACAGTGCAAAACTGGATTTATGCTTTATGAACCATACAGTACTTTGACGAAAGCTCACATAAAATATTGATCTTCTCCCATGTATCCATACCTGAAAATTAGGGTTAGGATTGGGATATGGAAGCCAAGCAGAGCGAGAATTCTCCTGGTATTTGAAGGGTCCATTAAAGGTCTGAGTTATGGCACTCAAATTGAAAACACAAACTGCTGAGGCTGCTATGCTGTTCCTGTGAAAGAAATACATTAACCTACTTAATAACATAAGAAGTCAAATTGCTGAAAAAGAAACAAAGAAACAAACAAATGAACAAACAAATAAAAACTCTTCAATCCTTCAAGTAATTAATGAAGCAGATATGATCAGCCAGGAGATGATATCTCAAAATAATGATATATGTTGAGCTGATTTAGCACAGTCATTGCATTTAAAATATTTGCCAGCCTTACCAAGAAACCACTGTGGGGAAAAACTCAGAACTTCCTACTTTCTGCTGCTGCTCTAATACCATACTAAACTTCTAATACTGCTACACTTCCACACATAGTCACATGCACTAGGGAGACCTCTTTTCCAGGTATAAAGTTCAGGATGATATTATTCTCAGGGTTCAATCAAGTTTCCTCCATACAACAAATGACTGCATTACATAAGTAAAGGTTTTCTATGTGTGGTATGTCTCTATATCCTATGGAATCCCTGGAAAAGACACATCCACAAAAACAGTGTCTTCCGAGAGATGTTGTACAGCAATAAGAATGCAAGTTGCAGAAATTCATTAAGAGCAAACAACTTGGACTGCTTACAGATAATAAATACACACAATAAAAATACACAGATAATTCAGCCTTGACACTTACTCGACCAGCTAGCTCATTACCTCAATAGAAGCATGGGACAATGTTATTGATAGGCTGATTTCAAGTTCAAACAGAGGACCTCAGCCTATCCCTTTGAAGCTCAGATGAACCCATGTCACTGGACACTGAGCTAGGCAAAGTTTAGATCTTTAACCAATCACAACTCTATGAAGGGAAATTTGAAAGCCCTATAAAAACGTGTGCCTGAGAATAAAATCTGGCTGTTTCTGCATGATCTCAGCATGTGTATGTTGCATTCCTGTCTCCAACAACAGTGACACATGAAGTTCTACAAGGGCATGAGACTCATGTTTACAGATTTTTTTGGATAGTCTGAAAGAAACAAAATCAGTTTTTCATGAAGCAGTGGCTGTAGTGGACTCGATAGTCAACCACATATAACAGGTGCAGGTTTGGCTGTTAGAGAAATGTTTCAATGAGTCATGTTTCATGTTTCATGAGGCAAAAGTAGCCTTAACAACAGCAAGTCCATTTTCAGCAGAGCCAGGAAGCACCAGGAACACCATTCCCCTTTCATGGCTAAAGCCGCCTGGATTTTCTAGAGCAGAATTCCTCTGCTCAGGCTTTTCATGGCAGGTACATGTCTAGGCTACTTTGATTTCTCAAGAAAGATCTGATTGGACAGTGTATGTGGTTGCCACCTGACAAATACCTGTCTTTTAGTATATGAACTAACTAGGAAAACAGAGCAACAAAATCAAAAGTACTGATCAAAACAACAGCAAATTTTCTTATCCCCAGTAATCTCAAAGTCTCTGCTATTCTATTTAGATAAACAGTGTTTAGATTACCTACATTACTCCATTGCAGAAATAGGCTGAGCTCATCATCCAATGTCACGAATTAGGAATTGCCACAGCCTGGTGCAAGCATCTCATCACTAGTCTTGTTCACAGCCTTCCAGCCCAGGGATGAGATTGAATCTGGAAGATGCCTAAATGAGCCTGAATTCATGCTTACTGTCTAGAAAGCATAGGGATTATAATTCTTTGGCATTAACTTGTGAATGTTTCCATCTGGTTAATGGAGATTTATAAATGGTAGGTATCTCTGTGTTCAAGGGTGCCTTACGTATGTGTTGGGTATCCAAGGACCTTTTAAAATTCTAGACAAAACTGATTTACACAGCAAGACAGTACAAGAAGGTCAGAGAAACAGAACTCAAAACTGGAAATTGTTCCAGTGGTCTGAACATTGGGCTGCACATCCATAACACAGAGGCTGCTCTCAATGAGCACCATTTAAACACCAGTCATGTAAATTTGTAACTTTACAAAGGACATTTCTGAGGTAAATGTCTCTTTTTTGCTATGTCCATCCAACTTTTTAATATTTTACAAATGTGAATTTTTAAGATCAATTTGTACTTCTATTTTTTCCTTTAATTTTACCGTATTGATATAACAGGTTCACTTAAAATTAGGTTAAATTCTTGGTTTGACCTTCAAACTCACGTAAGAATATGTTAGGACTAAATTAAAACACATAAGAGCACCTCTTGTGCTGTTTTGGGTAAAGATGAGTTCTTTATAACATGGTCAAATTCCATCATGTCAAAATCATGAATGTGTCACATTACAATTAGAAATTATTTATTTTATAAATACATAATGCATTTACATAATACAATAGTAAAGATAAAAATTAATTCCTTTTTATCAATAAGTGAAGAATATGACAGAATAAACACAACTAGCTCCCTGCAGTAAGGGAATATCAAGAATTTATTCCTTCTTTCCTGTTTTCAACAATTCACATGGGAAACATTTGGAACTGATACTTGTTCACAGAAACCAGTGGATTGGGCAAAACAGTAGCTTGAATTTATGTTTACTTGGCATATGCAGAAGAGGGTAGCTCAGAAGTTCTAGGGTTTTTTGTCACAAAGAGCAAGAAAATAAAAGATATCATTCAGTTTACTTACACATTAGTTGTAAAAATCCCATAGATCAAGTCCAGTTCTGGCAAGAAGAAAGTACTCTGAAGTTCATTATAATAAAATGGAATTTCCCCAGGGCGAGAGCAGTTCACACGAGCTTTCATGAAGGTAGTCCAGGTATCCTCCAGCACAAACTTGCCACCAATATCATTTTTGCACACTCGGGCAGCACGAGAGAAAACTGTTTTCCCACAGTCATGTTCCACTGCATTTTCCCGGAAGAAGAAGTAAGTAAAGTTCCCAATGTCATAAGATGACACAAAATTTGGTTCTGAAAATAACAAAAGGAAAGATCATTTATTGTCTTCTTGTGATACATGCACTCGTACTAATGCGGAAGTTGGATTTATCTTCAAGCATTATATTTAGATAAAGACACTTTTTAATATCCTTTAGGGATTTGGCACCATGACATCTGAATAGGCTGGCTCATGTCCAGCTGGGATTATGAGATACATGATCATGATGCACTGGGATTGGCTGGATAGAGTTTTTTTCATAGTAGCTAGCATGGCACTGTGTTTTGGATTTGTGCTGGAAACAGTGCTGGTAATTCAGGGATGTTTTTGTTACTGTTGAGCAGCACTTACACAGAGCCAAGGCCTTTTCCTTCTCACACCACCCCACCAGCACAAAAAGCCAAACTGCCATCTGTGGTCAAACCATGACACCTGGCCTGACAGGTTTTCCTCTAGGTGTTTACAATATGACTGTGCTGGGCAACCTTGGCCCAGCTCATTTTATTCCACCAGCAAAAGTGTTTTGGAGTTTTCATTCTTCACATAAGGGCACAGTGAATTCTCACAATGTAATTGCTTTATCTTTTAACTCTGTTTCTGCTTTGCCATCATGCCATTACTCCAGATTAGCAGGATAATGGGTTGTAATTGATGGTGACTAAAAATGTGCCCAGAGGCTGTAACTGAAAGAAAAGAGAACTTTTCTCATAGGAATATTTTATGATAACTGCATTTCAACCCTATCTTGCTTAATGCTTTTGAGACCATTACAGATTTATTTTTTCTTTCTTTAAAAAAATGAATGAAAGCTGATCAAAAACTGATCAAAAAACCTGAAAGTGATGAAGGAGAAATTAGAGAATATAAAAAATAAATATAATTAGAGAAAAATTAGAGAATGTAAAAAATAATCTGGAAAGCAACAGATGGCAATACTTATTGAAAGAAAAGATAAAAAGGAACAGTTGATACCAAAGACAATAAACATATGGCCCATTTCCTGTAAGGATTACTAAAACTGAGGAAAGTCCATGACCTTAGAAGAGGCTGACAACTTGATAAGCTCTTAAAGGAAAAATAAATTTGATACACAGATTTGTGAAGAAGAGCCCCACTAGTAAAAGGAACCATTTTAGAACACTGATACCTCTGAGAAACAAGAAAACTTGTTTCTCATTTCCATTTTTTTAATTGGGAAAACAAATAAACCAGACTATTTTAAAAACATCTGTTGTGAGGAAGCACTTCAAATAAAATTAATAGGTGAACATTTTTTGACAGCACTATTGTATAAGAGAAAAAGACTGCTTTAATTCAATGTAAGCATTTTACAGGAGTATCTCAAACCTTTCAGAACTCTGGGGGGGGGGGGTGGGGGGTGGCGCTAGGTAAGCAAGCAAGCTGGCACTGCCTTACAGCAGTCCAAACTGTAAGAAAACTCTTTTTAAAGACAGATCAGATCCTGGCTAGTCTGGCCTCTTGTGCTACTTCCATCTCTATCTGCTGTGCTGAGAGCTCCTAGAGCAGGTTTTCGGCAGCAGTGATTATGATCTGCCTCAGATGTATGAAGCTGAGCAGATCCAATAGTGCTCTCTGCCTGTAACTTTCACTCTCTATTTTATGAAGTGCTTCTTTGAGAGCAGTCTGGAACACCATATTTTCTCCACATTCAGAGCGGCACAGGTCTTTTGCTGGCAGATCACAACCCAACAATTTTAAGAACTTGTTGGTGCCCTGAGCCTTCATCAATTACATACTACTGTCGCTAAAGGACATGAAATGATTCACACAATCACTCTTAGTGTCAGAACAAAACCCCGTCACTTTATTCTCTGACTCCAGTATTTATAGATTCTCAACAATCACCAGGTGTCGCTCTATTAGGAATGGCTGGGAAGAGACGACACAGACTCTCATGGAGTCAGACAGGAGAATTTATCGTAGTTTATTACTTCAGCTCTGTTTTATAGACTGATATGTGGAAAGTACAGAAAGGAAACTCTTATTGGTTAGTAAACTACTACATCACCATCATTGGTCAGTGGGGCTCACCACCCCCCTCACTTTCTCCTGCAAAGAAAACAAGAGACAGAAAACAACACCTGCAAGGCTGTTTTCTGTCTCTGAGGATTGTTTTAATTCTTTCTCATGTTTTTCCCAGGCTAGCTTCTCAGGCAAGACTGAGAAGCTATATGGCCTGCAGTTTCACAGGCACTTTGCTGCCTGCTCCAGAGCTAGCATCCACAACTCACCTTTCTCGTTTAGAAAAAAAAAAAAAAAATAAAAAGGCACAGTGTTTGTTATGTCCTGCTGAGCTCTTGCAGGAAAGAGAACAAACACAGCACAAGAGGTTTCTTTTACCAGAAATTGGAATGGATGCTGATTTAGAATGTTGGTCTATGTTCCTGATGTTTAAAGATTGTTTTCTTTGCAAGCACTCGATGGTTGATTTTAATACAACTAGTTTAGTGAACTAACACACACACTATATAAAACATTGTTACTCTGTTCAAACTGACAGTCTAACTTGTCGACAGAGAAGTTTCAAAGAACACCTAGATTTAAACTCAGTGAAACTCTACTTAATTCTACTATGCAAAATTTATAAATTTTTTACAGATCAATTAACAATGCACAATGCAATTTACGATGCTTTGATCCCCCCTTCTTATCCCCCCCCTTTTTTTTTTTTCATTGGATTTTCCCCCCAAATATAATTGAGGGGCTTTTGAGGGACTTATAAAGTTTACATGGCTGCTGTTGTTGTTCGTCGGGTTTTTTGATTGGATTGTGTTGAATGTGTCAGTATCGAGTCCAAGGGCCACTCCAGGGGCCTGTCAGCAAACTTGACAATAGTGATGTCCATGCTAGTGTTAAGAAGCTGACAGCATCTCACTAAGGATGGACAGGATGCAGACTCGTTTAGGATGATCCCTGGCTGTCAGAACAGTAGTTCATGAACTCAGGGAGGTCCAGGGAACCCGAAGCCACCATCTCCTCGCAGCTGGTTCTCAGCCCTCCGAACACAAGACTCAAAAGGCACAAGGTGAGCAAATTTAAGTCCCGCAGGGATAGGAACAGGAGGGGTGAGTGTGGAACCCATGGCAGAAATCGCAGGACCTTGATCCGCCCGGGCCGCTGGAGGCGATGGGGGGTGGCCGTCTCCAGCCGCAGGCTCAGGCGATTCCGGAGGACGCAAGGCGGGGCAAGGTGAAGCCGGCGCAGTGCGGCCCGCCCCCCGCAAGGCGGGGGGGGAACGCGGCGCCGGCCGGGGCACAGCTCGCGAAGACCCGGCACCGTCCTGCGGAACAACTCGGGCTCACAGAAGAGGAGCCCAGCAGCACGGGGCCGGCAGAACCCCGCCTGGCGCCCGCAGCACCCGCCTCCACGCCCCACGAATCTGGGGTGGGGGCGGCGGGGCTCGCGCATGCGCGGGCCGCGCGGGTGAGCGCGGGGGTGGCGATTTCTCTCCGCGGTGCTGGCAGGCCCCACGCGTGGCTGTGAGGGCACTGCCCCCCTCGCCGCGTAGGCGGGGAGTTTGCTGTTTTTGCTGCAGGCCCGGCCCCGGCCCCGGCCCCAGAGCTGGGTTAGGGCTCGACTTTCACGGGGTTCTCGCGGCCGGTGGCGGCGGGCAATGGCGCCCCGGACTCGCTTTTTTCTCCTTCTTTTCCATCCTGCTGCCGCTGCCGCCGCCGCTGTCGTGGCTCTGCGAGCGGCGGCAGCGCGTTTGTGTGCTTGGGTTTCTTGGCGGGGCCCCGCGTGCTGGGCATGGGTGAGCCAAGCGCTGACTCTCTCTCCCCCCGCCGTGCTGGCGGGCTGCAGCGGGGGCGTCTGCGCCTCCGCCCGCGGCACAGAAGAAAGAAGCTTGGCTGCTGGTGTTTCCAGCGGTGGTTGCCTTGGCAACAGGGCTGCAGCACCCGGCACGAGTTGCAGCCCCGCCTGCGGCTCTGCCTGCACCCCCGCACCGGGCCGGGTACGGGGAGGAGGAACCACGCTTGCTTCTGCCGTGGTGGGCGGTGTCCCTGCTGTTGACAGGGGGCCGGGCAAAGGCGGTGCAGAGGCTGCAGGGGACGCCCCCGATGAGGGAAGCAGCGATGGGTGTCCCGGCAAGGTTCGTGCATGCGCGGGCCCCGCGGCTGGGCGTGGGGGGGCTGGAAGCTCCCCCCTCCCGTGGCGCTGGCAGGCCCCGTGGTTTGCCGCGGGGGTGCCCCCCCAGCTGCGTCAGTAGGCTCTTCGGATGGATGCGGTGGGACTGCTCCCCCCGCGGCGCTGCTGGCCGGCCCCGCGGTTGGCCGCGGGGACGCTCCCCCTGCTGCTGCGGCTGGCCGCAGCACGGAGGGTGCGGCGGAGCTGGAGAAAGGGTCTCTCGCGGCCGCGCTGGCCGGTACTTGCGGCGCCGGCGGAGGTTCCACCTTCACCGCTGCCGCTGGTGAAGGTGCCGCGGCGGGCACAGGCGGAGACACGCGATCTCCGCTCCTCTGCCGTTTTTCCATTGGCAAAGCCTGCGCGCCCAGCTCCGCGGGTGATGGGCACCCAGACTTTTCTGGAGAGGGAGATCTCTGGCGCACAGATTGCTTCCGCCCGCGGCTAAAGTCTTCTAAGGGTCCGGGCAGAGCTGAGAGAGCGCTACGCTGCTCATCTACGGTTTCATCTCTCAGTCTCTCATGGTGTACAAAGGAGGCACCCCCGGCATCTGAATTTTCCATCCCGGCATCACTGTTCTCAGACTGGCACCGTTCCAGCGCCTTAAAAATCACTCCCCAGGTTGCTCCTACGCTGAACGCGCTGGTATTTCCCGCAGCTAGCTCAGCCCACAAGTGGTCTCCCACTGACAGCCAAATCTCAAGGTTAAATGCATTATTCACAGTCATAGTAAAACATTGCGCTTTTACCCACTGGAACAAAGTGCGCATAGCTTCTTCAGGAATACAGAGTCCCATGCGCGGCAAGGCGTCCTGCCACGCAGAGTAGATAAGCTGCTCATTAGCTGAAATGCAGTTCCCCATTATGAGAACTGTTTATCTTGACGGCTTGCCAATGCAGTTGCAGACGCTATCAGCTCAGACCCAGGATTTTGAGCTCTGCTTCACCAAGATAAGCTGTTCCAAGCCTGCTCACTTGCAGGGCTCCACTATCCCATTGGTTTAAATACCAGCTCTCTCTAGGAGAGCCCGGGAGAATCGCACTTACCCCTCTGGGGGGAAGCGGCCGGCTCGTTGTCCACTGGCGGCACTCTCCCTCAGGGGTCCCTAGATGCACATCACGTTGGTGGTCACCAGAACCAGGGATTGGATAATTAAGTTACCACATTCCCAAGCATACTGGTCATGGAAAACGTCCGTCAAAAGACGTTTCTTAGAAGGAATGTGATAAGCAACTTATGTTTACAGGACTTTCATGGGAAAGTAACTAAAACTATGAAAACATTATTAGAAGGTTGAATTTCCAGGGTGACATACTATCAGTGCATTTGTGTCCTTAAAAAAAAGGAATAAAAAAGGCAAAATAGTTGGACAGGATTTATGATATCATAAGAAATAAAATCATACTGACGACATGCAAGAATGAAACTATTAGTAATGTTAACCTACTAGAAACTTAAATCTTCATTCCACATCTGCGTAAAACTTTCATTACAATAGAGATTTTGCTTCAAAGGCTTCAAAAGCTTCAAAAACCTACTGCGTGAATACTCAAAGTTAATTTGATCCACCCACAAAAAACATTTTGTACAAACATTAAAAAAGGAGGCCCTGCCTTGCAATCAGGCCTGAAGATACTTCTCACTGGAGGCCCACTGATATAAAAAGGTCTCTACATTGGCACCACAGGATCTCACTGCAGAGTTAAAAAAAACACTGTTAGAAGCACTCAGTGTAAAGAATGATGAATTACAAAAATAAATATCACAATCTATAGCAGTAAAAATAATTTGAAATGCATTCAGAAGGTATTCAGAGTTCTTGAAAATCAACCTTTCAAAAGACAGTATTTTAAAGTTGCACTGATAATCATAATACATGTATAAAAATACCTAGTACTCATATTTCATAGTTTCAAAACTGAGAAACAATATATACATCTGCAAACACCTACACTTTGTTGATTATGAACTGATGAAATTGTGACCTGTTGCTGAAACTTGTGAAAAAGGCTTTCATTTGCATTAAATGTAATAATCTCAGAGTTACCCTAGGGAATTCAGTGGATATGGAAGGATTATCATGTCAGACAGACTTTGTTTATTTCATTCTCTCTTTGGGAAAAATGAACACGGTCACTTCAAAACTTCAAAGGAAAAAGTAGCTTCTCAGCTAGGAAAAATCTGTTCTTATGTGTCCAAATATTGTGCTGTGAACTGCCATTTGTTGACATGGAGGCCTTACCATGTAACTTTTTAATGCAGCAAATGAAGTGAATCTTGTTTCATAATGATTTTGTAAATAGTTCTCGGAAGGGCAAACACATCTCATTTCCGATTTATCAGATCACCACAACAAATGCAAAGATTCTGGTATGTGACACAATACAGTTAGTACAAGAATGTCAACCTGTAATAATGTCACAAGTATTGTATATGACCTTTATAGGATTTTTTTATATACTCAATTTATGGACATGTCAGGCTGACTAGACTTTCTCAAATTAAATTGAACCAGTGGAATCAAGAAAGCAAGAAAATTACTTTGTTGATGTAACCCAAAAAATATCTCAGGTGTACATCATGGAGCAGTGCTACACAGACCACAAACCCAAGCGCTGATAGCACTGGGAGGCTAATTAGTACTGCCCCTGGGCAAACACACTACTCTGCTATTTCTTAAGTTTGCTTATTCAGCACAAATCCTGGGAATCCACCATTTCTTTCATAAAGCAGCATAACTGCTCAACAAGGATATTTCCCCACAAACTCTTCTAAGTTACTGCAAAAAAAGACAACTCAACTATATGAAGCCAAGATAGTGCTTCAACCAGAAATAATATGATTGTTTTCCTGAGGATTGGAGACAAACCTACATTTTTTGGGGAGCACAGTCTCTATTCTTAATGTGAAAGCACTTAACAGGAAGACACAATGATTCCCTTTAGATTTTTCTCCCTTTCCCTCTGCCAAAGGTGTCATGCATAAGCTAATTTCCTAGGCCTTTTTTATTTAGTGGTGTGGGTACATCCTGAGTAGGTAAAAGAATGAGAGAAACTGTACAGGAATTTTTCTGCGGATAGAAATGGAAAACAGTATCCTAAACGAGCTCCCTGAAAGCATCTGAATTAGTCTTGGCCTCTTCTTGCTGTTTGAATTTAGGAGCAAGAATGTTCACTTGTGCTCTTTAATCCTTATAACTTAACTTCTTCTGAAGCAGTCTAACATGGCTTAATTTACATAGTTAGTGGATGCTAATGCTTCCAGAGTGAACCAAATGACAGGAAATGATCTAACTTTTTTTAAGAAGGTAACAGCAATTAACCTTAAGAATTTAAAGGTCCAAAACCTACTCTAAGCAAGTAAGAGCTGTGATTTCCATGGACCCTGTGAAGTGTGATCACTCACATCTGAAGTCAAGGCATTCAAAGACAAAATCAAAAGTGAAATTAATGTTAAAAGAAAGCTAAAATATTATTTTTTTAAATTTAGACACAGATCAGATTATATATGTATATATGCACACAAAATAAGATGCACAAAGATATATGAATATATAACATATTCACGATCTTAGGAGTCTAGATAATGCTCTAATGTTGAATGACATATCTCTGGAACTTGTTCACTTGTTCACCAGCCTCACTAGATCAATGAATTACACCATACTGTTGATGTCTAAAGACCCATTTCTTTCAAATAATTGGATTCAATGAAATGCTTAATAGAATTAAATTCTAGAAAGATACATTTGATTTTTTTTTTAATAAACTTCACATTTCAGCTAGAAATGCTCTTCAAAATAGACACTTAAAGTAATGGAAAGAATTTAAGCTTCAAATGTGCCAGTCTATATTATTTCCTTGCATTTTATTAACATAATCAACAAAATTCAGTTGCAATTGCATTTTGCCATCTCTGCATATTCATTAAGTATATTAATTTAATTGTGGCCCTTTGCAGCTGTTGGAAAAAAAGTACAGACCTTGCATTAGGCTGATCAAGGAATCACTGCTCATGAAGGTTTAGGGACAATTTTTAATCACAGAGTAAAATATGCCTACAGCATTATATGTCTTAAAAGTAATACATAACTTGTGGTCAACACAGCTATATCCATCTTCAGGAGATGAACTCTAAAATGTTAAGTCCTGTATGAAACTGCTGGAAATGATTTATTAATAGCTATTTTTTCCTATGATGCGTGCTAAAAATACCAACTTGCTATAGAGTGGCTGGCTACCAATCTATTTTGACTACTTCCTTTGCAATGCCTTAGCTCTCCATGATTTCTTTTAAATTATTTTCCTTTTGCTAAATGGAAAATTTTATAGGTATAGAAGAGCAAGGACAGCAAAATACACTGAAATTGTGTATCCCAGAACTTTTTTTTCCAGTCTTCTCTTATATTGCTGATAGATTTTATAATAGAATTCAGTATGATCATAAAAGTGAATGCACTCATTACTTTTTAACTGATGCACTCTAATAAATTCTGAAATGCAATTATTTCTTTTCTGAAAAATTGTTTTCCAATATGGTATTATAAAATTCCTTGTTTTATTTCCTGTTGTTTATTTCAAATAAATCTCCTTCATTTCAAGGTAAAGTGTTTTTACATGGCATAATACTTTGCAATTTGTTATATCATTTTGCTGATGCAAATTTGCCAATGGCAAAATTAGTCACAGAAGCCATTCTTTTACTCTAACCTAATACTTACTGAAGTATTTGAAAGTTGTACCAGGAGTTCAGTGGATTTTGCCACCTATATTCACTGGATAGACACCTTGCAAAGCCATGTATGCAGGGGCAGGGGGGGGCAAGGATGAAAAAATACATAGGGATTTCATTAATTCACTCAAAACCTCTAGAAATTTGGAGTATGGGGATCTATCAAAAGATCCAGAAGTTTGGATTGCTACTTGAAATTGAATCCAGAATTCTACATAAACAGGAATCTAGTGTTCTTTAACAAGATTTTGCCAACCAGCTGTGGTATGAAAATTAAACCCAGTTATGATGGCATACCCATTTCTCTCCAAAAATTTTCTCTGCCATTCTTCTTTTTTCTCCATTCTAGTTTTGCAGGGTGGGAGACAAATGACTTTCCCCGCAGACTTGTGCATTTGGCTTTGTCATGGGTTAGCTTCACCTTTAAGACCGAGTAAAAAAAGGGGAAGTTGAAGCTACTGGTGACTGATGGGAGTTTTTCTTCCTGACCAATTACCAGTCATTTTCAAGAATTGACAGCAGATCTGACCATTAAAAAGTGAATTCAACTTGTAAACACCCCCTTAAGAAGTACACTCAGAGCTCTCTCGTTCTCTTTTGTTTCCGGCTCTGGAGAGGTAACAAGCTCTGTTTTGGCTTTCCCCCCCCTCCCAGGCCCAGGACAAGGCTGCGGGGGGGGGGGAAGGAGAGAAAAGCAGAGTTTAGCAGTTTAGTTTAGTTTTCAAGGTCTGCTGCTAGACTGAAACCGGACACTATGAACTTTTGTAGCTTTCTTCTTTTAATTCCTTTACTACCTAGATAAACAACAGATTACTCCTTTTTCTTAGAATAGACAGAGAAAGAGAGATAATTAACATGTAAGACATCATAAAACTACCAAAAACAGTGAAGAAAAGAGTTAAGTTTAATTAAGAAAGAGAAAAAAAAGAAGATGCTTGTTGCTGAAAAGTCTTTCTGTTACAGCTATGGAGATGGACAGTAGTTTAAAGACTCCTTTAATTCATGACTAGAGTATGGGAGGAATAGAGTATTCAAAGTGTGGACTTTAAAGAAAAGAAGAGTGGTTATGATACTGTGAGTTGCTGGAACTTGCGAGTGAAGTGAAGATTTTAAAGCCTTAAAGGAGCCAAAGAGATGGCTGTTTTCCAGGAAGGCTCACAGAAACAACTGAAAAAGATTTCTACCTTTGAATCACTTATCCTTAAAAATAACATCCCTAGATTCAATTTGACCCATTGCACACCTCAGAATAGTGTGAGATGGGAGGAGTGGACTCTAAAAACTCCATGGATTGGCAGGAAGAGACTTCTGTTTCTCTACAAGGACTGATGAAAAGACTCTAACAATTGAGACTGTTTTTGACCACCAAGATTGTAAGACTATTTTTTTGTCTCTATGTTATTATGTGTACAAAGAAATAATCGAGTAGTAAGAAGTAAAAGGGTTTTCTGAAAGTTTATTTTAGTATTCTTATTCTAATAGTCTGTTAATAAACTGTCTTTATTCCTTTTAAGTTTTAATCCATATCTCACAACAAAAATAAGTAATTTTTGTTACTAGTTTAAAACCACAACAGGCTTGCATGGCCAAGCTTTGGTAGTGGGGGGACTACAGGGGTGGCTTCTATGAGAAGCTGCCAGAAGCTTTCCCCATGTCCAACTGTGGCAATCTCTGGCAGCTCCTACAGATGGACATGCCACTGGCCAAGGCCAACTAGTGGAAATGCCTCTGTGATAACAGATGTTGTGCAGCTGTAGTTGTGGCCACAGAAGACAGGAATCAAAGCATGTGAGAGAAGCAGCCCTGCACACACCAAGGTCAGTGGAGAAGGAGGGGCAGGAGGTGATCCAGGTGCCAGAGCTGAGATTTTCCTGCAGCCTGAGGTGAAGACCACAGTGAAGCAGCTGTGCCCCTGCAGCTCATGGAGTTCCACAGGGATGCAGAAATCCACCTGCAGCCCACAGAAGATCCCCATGCTGGAGTGGATGGATACCTGAGAGGAGGCTGTGACCCCATGAAAGGCCCATGGAAAGAGGAGCCCATGCTTGAGCAGCTTGTCCTTGAAGGACCGAACCCTGCGGAGGAATGACTCACATTATAACAGTTTGGGGAGTTCTGTTGCTTATGGGGTGGACTCATACTGGAGAAGTTCATGGTGAACTGTCTCCCATGGGAAGGACCCCACATTGCAGCAGGGAAATGACTCCTCTCCCTGGGCAGATGGAGAGGCCATGGGTGATGAACTGACCCATTCAGGTGATAACCCCCATTCCCTGTCTCCCTGCACCACCTGGGATAAGAGGCACAGCTAGGAAGGAGGGAGGCGTGGAAGGTTTTAAGATTTTATTTTACTTTTCATTATCCTGCTCTGATTTTGTTAGCAATAAATTAAATTCATATCTCTAATTTGAGCTTGTTTAGCCCATGATGATATTTAGTGAGTTATCTCTCCCCATCTTTATTTCAACTCATGAACCCTTTGTTATATTTTCTCTCCGGCATCCAGCTGTGGAGGGGAATGATAGAGAGGCTTTGTTGGTGAGTGCCTGGAATACCAACAGCATCAATCCATTTCAACCTGCTCCTCTTTTGTGTTTTTTGTTTGTTTGTTTTTTGGTGGGTTTTTTTGTTTTGTTTTGTTTTATAACAAAAAGGAAACCAATTTCATAATCATCCTGTTCCCCCTTCACCTTAAGGCTTGGTATGTCTGCTGTTGAAATTCCATCTTACCTCCAATATTTGTCACAGGATCACACAGAATCACAGAATGAGTCAGGTTAGAAGGGTCATGTGATCCAACCTCCCTGCTCAAGTCAGGTCATCCTAAAGTACATTGGACAGGATTGTGTCCAGACTATTCTTGAATATCCCAAATGAATGAAACTCCACAACCTCTCTGGGTAGAGTGTTCCACTGTGCAGTTACTTGCACAGTGAAGACATTATTCCTCATATTCAGGTAACCTTTCAGTCCCCGCCTTTCTTTGATAAATGTTGGTTATGTGTTCATGTTCTCTGAAATTTGAACTTTTCCATCTTCCTGTAAATGAGATGCATTTCAGTCCTAAGTTCTTTCATTCTCTCTGGGTCACTGTGTATGATAGTTTTGTGCATCAATGAGGCTTGCACTCCTATTGTGCCTCTCCACATTTGGGAACAGATGATCTGCTTGCAGAAGTGTCCTCCTTCCTTATTCAGCCTCTCTGATTGGTGTAAGCAGGCTAGATGAGATATAAAAACACTGCCCTCAATAGCCTCCTAGTGTTTTTAATAAATGGTAGGTGGACCTTGCTGTTTTACCCAGAGTAGATAAGAAGTAAAAATATCCTAACTCCATGGGTAGTGCTTCTTGTCTACCATTTCAAACAGTTAAGGAAATGCTATGAAGGTGTTTTGTAATAACTTAGTCTGGCACTGAAAAAATGAAGTCAGGGGAGGGACCTCTACCTCAACATCAACTTACTGCTCTCCTACTCTGTCACTGCCATCAGGGAGAAAATATATGAATTTGAAAGGAAAACCACAGCTTAACTGCTCAAATTTTTCCTCTGGTAGCTGCTCCAGTGAAGAAGCCTAAGGACAGGTCTCAAAACCAGCAGATATCTTCACTCCTATTTTAGGATACTGGCAAAATGATGATACACACAAAAGAAAATAACCAACTTTATAGGTGGCACAGCCAAAGAAATGTAATTATTTATCTTCTTGCAAAATAAGAAAAAGTGGTAGAATATGCTTTGCATATTTTCAGTCAGGTCTCTTATCTGAAAGAGTACATTGCACATTCACGCACACACTGGTTTTGAGTTACATGAAATATTACATAATAAAGAAAAGCTTGTACTAGGTAATTAAAAGGCTTTTCATTAAAACCCAGAAAAATGAAAGAATAACACTAAATTATTATGGCCATTTCCATTAATCCTTAAAAAGAATTTATTTTTATTCTTAGATCATAAATTCTCTCTACACATCCTACTAGCAGCAAAAGTTTTAATAAAAGCCTGCTAACAAACAATAATACGCATTGATTAAGAGCTGTATTAAACACTACCAGTCAAACCACCTTTAAAAGAATTTTACTATTACTTGTGAAGACTTAAAGTATCTGTTTTGGATTAATAACCTTTTTATTAGTGTTTTTAAGAAAGTGATCTCAGAAAAACCACTTTAGTAAGAGTATCTAATAACCATATGCTTAGGACAGCAAGAGGAAAAATGGTAATATTATATCTACCAGTAAAGCAGAGCAATCCAAACACTCATCTCCTCAGATGAAAAAGCTTCCAATTTGGAAGAGATTTTATTTTTTTTTTTTTTTTTTTATTTTAATTTTATTTTATTGCTATCTCTGATAGAGGATTACATTTTAATCATCTGTGGTCTGCCCACCGATGAAAAGTTGTGACATTCCTATAGCATCTATCATTGCATGTCTAGGGTAAAGAAAATAGCTGCAATCATTTCAAGATAGTTGGAGACCCATGCAATTGTAAGGAAAGGTATTTGACAAATTATGAAACCAAATGTCATAGTGGTTTGTTTTTGGTTTTGGTTTTTTGTGTGTGTGTGTGTGTGTGATGAAACAGACGGATTTTATTTTATTTTTTTTTTAATGTTTTGCCCTTTTATTGGCTGAGGGAAGCAAACAGACATAGACTAAGGCCAACTTTCACACTGAGGTATCAGATCACATTTAGTAACTTAGAGAGGTGTATTGAAAGGAGAAATGCCTTTACTAACTGTAATTGCTGGACTACAGAAAAGGTTTCTAAGTTTAAACAGTGAAGGCTTTTCTTTGCCAATCTGAACACACTGCCTGTGGACTGCAAATATAGCTATTAAATTTACCATATATATTATCATATCTTCTGTTCTCTAGAGCAAACTTTGACAAATTCTGCCCCTGCTGCACTTTGCAGATCAACTCTACAGTAAAGTCTAATTAGAAGCATATGATATCAATGCCAGCTATGATTTAAACATTGCTACACTGAGAGCTTAAAGACACTGAAACAGACAGCATGCTAGCTTAATGAAAGAATAATTTATTTTTTATCACTTAATAATGTTCAAAGCAGATTGCTAAGGTAGACTATTCTTCTTATGAAACACTACAAGGGAAATTTAAAACGTTCCAGCACCATGCTGCCCTTTACTGATCTGAGCAGCTGTCTGAAGCTCAGTTTTGGTCAGGAGAAGAAATCAGTGGGAGAGATGTCTGCTTTAGACATAATTCTCAGTGTGTGCTCTATTGCCTCAAATTGTTTCTCTTAAGCACAGAAATGCTTGAACATGGATTCAGAAAGACAGAGTACACAGCAGAACACAAGTAGACACCTTACAGAGTAAATTACTGGTAAGCAGTCTTTCCACCTTCTTCATCTGTTTGTGCATATATATTAATGTGAGTAACTTCAGGCATTACATTTTCCTTTATGTGGAAAAAGAGAAGGCCAAAAGGAGAGCTGGGTTCTCTATTTCACATTTGCAGGCTCACTATCCTGCAGCCAGCTGGGCTGTTGGATATGAAGAGAGCTGGTTTGCAGCCCTCATTAACTCCTCTGGGTGATTATGTTCCATTTGAGAACAGTGACACAGATACACAGTACTGACATGGTTGGCAAGAAGATAACGCAGCGTCTGTCTCTCCCTGCATTGTCACTTGACAAATTCTTTGTGAGCAGCCCAACTCCTGTTGAACAAAGGTGAGCACTAAGGTCATGCCACCACAGTAACCTGGTGCTTCAGTGGCATCTAGTGATGGAGGCGAGCAGAATTTCGGCATGATCACAACTGTGGTTAAAAACCTCCTCATTGCCTTTGGGCCAGCTGCATTTGATACTGTCTATAGGAGCACAAGGAAGACAGAAATAGCATCGATAAACAGAACACCAGTTTCTTTTTCTAAAAGTAGAGGGAAATACTGAAGTAAAAAAAAAAAAGGTAGCTGGTGATCTTATTCAGAGATATTCAAGAGCTGAATAGATTACTACTATAAATCATAAAAGAGATTAAGTTCAATAAGTACCACCAGATGCTTCATTCCTCCATCAATGAAGATGACATGACTGTGCACACTCTAAAATTTTTCAAAATAGGAAAAACTTTAAGGAAGTGTGTGTATATATATAACATTTGGTGAACTGTCCTTTCTGCCAATAAAAAATTTTAAATCAGACAAAATTCAGGGAGTCAAATCCTGAAGCATGTTGTCTAGCAGGTGAATGATTTTATGTTCAGAGAGCCTTAAAGATGGCTCCACAATAACTAGCTACAGTCAGAAATAGGGTTTCTGTGTTGGCAGTGCTGCTGTGCTGTCCATCTAACTTTTTGGATTTGTGCCTGTTCAAAATCTTTGTGCTTCACATTGATTTTCTTTCTCCCCTTCAGTTATATTCTCTCAACATACTTATGTAGCTTAATTTAACATATATGCTGAATAATTAATACTTTTAACTGAACTAAACAACTCTTTGTCCCCCCAGATAACTGAGTGCTGAGTGCATCAAAAATTGGTAATTCATAAATGAAAGTTCCCTGATTTCTCCCTCATCTTCTAATGTGAAGCAATTGATCAGAATAATGTTCAGTAAATAGCTGCTAACTTATGTACTCAGCTGATGTGGATTGCTTCCATGCCTATCAAGCCCCCAGTAGAAGGCAGGATCCAATAATAAATATGTGATAATAAATTGTTCTGGCTGAACCAGAACAAATGGGGAACTTGGGTCAACAATGAAAATGTATTTTATTTGTGAAATCTGTGGTTCCAGATTCTGAAATCACATCATGGTAATATGGGATCTCACCCAAGCCACCTGATACATCAGCTTCATTTTCCCCTCTTGCACTGTATACCATTGTTCCTGTGATTACAGACCTTCTGACAAGTAAGATTAAGAACAAGTTTTACCTGTAATGAAGATTCAGAGCTTTTCAAGTTAAGATCCTGCACCAAAAGGTACAGTGAACACCAAGAGCAGACTGCCTGAGCATATAGGCATTTCCTTTTTGCCTGACTGATGGGATTGAAGATATCTGAATTTGCTATGCTAGCCACTAAAATCAACAACATCTTTACTGCACAGCAATAAATCACAGAACAAGATAATCAGCTGCGTTTCAGAGTACAACCATCACCCTCAGAGATTATTTGATTTGATCCAACATGATTCATAGAGCAGAAAATCCAAGTGAGAAAAAACCCAGCGTGTTTCTGAGGAGAACTTTGAATTGGAAACACTGACAGACACATGCATGCACATGAACACCTCAAATGAGGCTGAATTACAGTAACTGTGAGCTACTGCTGCATAACAGATAGTGACTATGGAGCTTCCATTCCAGCTGATGTCTTACTTTTCTTACAAGATTATCAATCTATGTTACTTTCTCAGTGAAAGAAGCAAAATCTTCCTTTCAATCCAAACACTGAAAATCTAATGTAGTTTCTTGTCACTGAATCATAAAAGGATGCAAATTGACATAAAAGCAGATGAATCCCCAGCTCAAGCAGATTAAGCCCCAACTCCTAGCTACCCCGGAAAATATTTCCCCTTCCTGTAATATAGTTAACTGGGCTGCTTTCAGTCTTTTATGGGACTTACTTTACCTGGCTCTAATTATAAAACTCATCTTTTTCTTCCTCCCCAAAGATAAAGGCTACAGTTTCCTGGTAACTTAATTATAAACAGTTTTGAGTCAGAAGAATGGACTCTAACAGAGAATGTGTAAGTACATCTGAAGTTATTAATAGACAAAATGTGAATACAGTGAATATGATTAATTAGAGAAGCCTAGTGTAAAATTTAGCATGCCTTTGGCATAAAAATACCCAGTTAAGCTGCAAATTCTGTGTGGAGAACTTTTACCCTTTGACAAAAGCCACAGGTGTGGCCCAGCAATTAGTTCCAACAGCAAGCTGAGTGGACAAAGGGTGCCTGAACAGGGATATATATATATATATACAATGAGTTCATTTTTCCCCTCACTTCTTTTGCACTGCAATAATTATATTATAATATATTATAATATATAATTATATTATATTCCACACAATTTAGGACTTTTTTTGTTGTTGTTAATTAAAATTCTAAAATCATGCAACCATTAGAAAAGGTCACAAATTTCTGTGAGCTACCTCTGATGGGGTCACTGTTCAAATAAAATATATAAGCACAATACAGCATTCACATTATATGAGAACTGATATATTCAAAATAAAATCTGTTACTTTCAGCTGACCAAATGTTCTGAAGCTAGAAGGATTTATACTTATATTTAATTTCCAACATGAAAATAATCCCATCTTATCATGAAATGTACTGTAGGAATAGTGACTGTTGTGTCACATAACATGCTTTATGTTTATTTTGTTTTTTTCTTCTGGAACAGTCATGTGCAAACTATAATATACATAATTTCACACTTTACTTTTAATAATATTTTTCATTTTAGAATAATCTGTTTCCGTTTTTTTGTAATAAACAAAATGGCAACTTGGTCTGTCACATCGCAGTAATAACTATCTGTTTACAGCTTTTTCCAGCTGGAAATCCTCATCATGTGATTAACATCCATGACACAAAACTGACTGCTAAACAAAATTTTATGATATGTTTTGTAAACTATTCCCTCTCCTTTGGCTATAGTAAGTGTCAAAAATGCCAGTCTGCCAGCTAAGCAGCTTGAAAGCCAAACTTTTTCAACTTGTGAAAGCTGAGACCTGCAGGGAAAGTCAGGAGAATTCAGTCCATTCTAAACTGTTTATTTTCTGCCTTAGATTTTTGAGGGACTCAAAAAAGAATGCTCAGTGCAAGCTGCTGCTCAGAGTTGACTTAGCTTTCCCATGTAAGAGCACTGTATGTGCATCTCATCCTCATGCCTGCAAAAATGACATGTATTCAAAGGCACATCTACAAACTTCAGCTATATTAACTAAATTCCATAATACTTATAGTAGTAAAATAGTATATAAAAAAAGCAAAATAATTTTCAAGTTAAATAAACAATACTCCAAAAACATTCAGATTCTCAGAATGGAATTTCAATAGGATGAATATGATGGTCATGAGTTAAAAAGATGAGTCTCACAGAACATCAGCACTCACCATTCAACCACTTGGAGTTGTACTGGGCAGTTCGGAGAGGAGGAAGGGCCCCCAGACTTCGATAAATAGCAGGATCTCTTCCTGGAAAATCCATGGCTGTAGCAGCATATAATTCTCCACTGGAAGTGAGAAGAGCAGTAGAATTGTGGTGGGGACTGTAGGGACAACGAGCCATGCCACTGATTTGGTCATGTATCTCTCTCAAGTTGCTTAACTGTAAAAGAATTATAAAAAGGTATTAAATTTACCTGAAAATTATCATTTCAGCCAAGGTGCATCAATCTGAGCAAAATTCTATGAAAAACACCTGTTACCTACTTTATTATTGTACAATAGAGAGAGCCAACCTCTACATCAATCTGAAATTGTCTCATACAGAAATTCTTACTGCAATGTTGTCAGATCTCACTTCTGCCATTTTGACATGTCAGTCATTATCCAGCATGCTTAAATGCTTTCTATTAGAACAGGCTCAAAAAAACACCTCTGCAAAGATTATTATTATGAAAAATAAAACCAAACCTGATCACCAGAATCAATAAAGCATCAACAACAACAAAACAAATAATATATTTTTTGTTGTTGTTTGCTTTCTTCCTTGGCCTAATCTGTCTTTGAAGTCAACGTCTGATCTCCCGAGACAAAACAAAAAAACAAAATTTGTTTTGTTGGTGTGCTTTAAGAAAAAATCTCACATGAAAAATTAGAGTAAGAAAAGGAGCTTTCCAACTCAGCAGAACCATTTCTAATTTAGTAGCCCAAATACTTTCAGCCATAAACCACAGCATGATGTTAATATGCTATTTGAAAATAAAGGTGCAATGGGTTTAAGTATAATAAATCTGCCAATGAGTTTTTTAATAATACAGCTATTCTTCGTATTTAAGTGTTTCTACCCTCCTGAAACAAACAGGTAGCCTAGTCCAATCAGTGACATTTTGATACTTAATATTATGACTATTACTGATGCTACAATCAGGCTTGTTTTGAACACAGAATGACAGATCTTCTCAGTCAAGATTTCTCATCCTTACCAGTCAGAAATCACTAATAGAGGTACTCTCATTTCTCCAGAATTACACATACACAGTATGCAGCTACACAACCACATTTGATAACTAAACCTATTGATGCCAATCAAACCTGATAGTGGCAGAAGTCTTATAAACACCCAAGGCTCATAAAAATTGGCATGTAGGAGAAACTGAGCTGCTCCTCGCTGCATGTCTCCCACAGATGAGGAAAAGCCTGTAAAAAGAGATTGTTAGCTCTCCTAATTGGCCTGCCATGAGCTAAATGAGCCTTTTACACATCAGCTCACCCATCAGTACACAAATAGCCAGTTCTCAGCCACAATTTACTCTGCCTTTTAATCTGCTGGCTCAGAACAGGGACTGCAGCTTGTGGGGCAAAACATTTAACTCTTACCGTGCGATTGGTGCAGATTGGAGTGAATGCATTGGTTCCACAGGTGAAGAGATGGTTGCCTCCAACAAGAAGCACTCTAATATAGTTCTGGCATTCCTCCTGCCACACAGAAAAAAAAGGAATATATTCAGTGATATTGCAGAGTACAGAGGAGACTAATAACACTTTGCTTTCCATGGCTATTTATCCACACAGAAAAATTAAAGGTAAACAAGGCTTAAGCATACCTCAGTAAGCAATCACAATATTCATACACATGCATTCACCAACCTTTCTGAGAAGTTCTTAATAGGATACCAATAAACCCCTCTAGTACTGAAGATTTCCTCTCAGGATATGTTTCAAATGCTTAGCTAAATTTTGAACTGATAGTTCAGATAGATGATCTGATAGATACTGACTTAAATAATACAGCACTGTCTCAGGAGATCAGGCATTGACTTCAAAGACAGATTAGGCCAAGGAAGGAAGTTTTGAGGAAAACAGGGGAAAGAACAGGTTGTCAATAACAAAAATATGGTGAGACTAGTAAAAAAATTATTTAGATGTTCAGATTCAGATTTGTTACCATTAATTTCATAATTTACCCTGTTTAATTAGGAGCATTTTCATTCCCGTTAATTCAAAGTTTTAAAAATAATTTCATTACCACAATACAAAGATGTTCATCCTGAGGAATAATTTGACATGTTTTTTACCCCATTAGGATGGGTGGAGGCTTTATGATGTTCATATCTATCATTTCAGGAGCTAGAAATCAACAGCAATTTCTACTGTTAATTCAAACAGAAAACTTTGTCCTGCAATACTAACAATCTTCCAGAATTATATGAGGAAAAATTCAAACAATTGTCTTGAAAAAAATCAATGTCCATACTCAAATAAATGCTCAACAATATGTTTGGAGAAAATAAAGTTTCCTGGAAACTTACATTTAAAAGTTCTCTAGCATTCACCACAAGACAGTCTCATAAAAAGTCTGAAAAAAATCTTGTGAAAATACAGTTATGCAATTCTAGCTTATATGAAGTGCAATCATGTAAGTAAATCCATACAACAGTGATAGCACAAAAGTCCCATTATCTGGCCTACAGTTATATTAAATTGATTGCTTGTTTATCTTGAAAATAGGCTCTCATCCTGGAAGACAACAAATATAATCCTGAATAAATTGGACAGGCAACAGGAAAATAGACTGCAAAAGAAGATGGGGAAAATACTTTAAAGGTCTCTGAGAAAACTTTTAGAATTTATCTTCTATACTTTTCCTCAAAAGTCAAGTTAAAAATAAACTCAAAAAAATCCTGTAAAATCTCAGGAAAGAAACTACCTCTTGGGATTAGTTTCTCATGAAAAAGTAGCTTTTAAATGCTTCTCTTTGAGCCTTGAAGGACAAGGGACAAACATCTTAGAAGTAATATTTAATTCGTGCTGGGTAAAAGATACAAAGCTTTCACAGTGAACTTTATAAAATGTCATCTTAATATTCTTTGAACCACAAAGAAGCTAATACACAACCATATAACCTAGCTGGGCAATACAACAAGCCATTAAAATAGTAATTATTTCACAACTTGGCAGTGTTGGTAGTTGTGGCAGTTTCCATCTGTCAGACCGTTAACTCCATCACCAAAAATACCCCCAAAAACTAGACGGCAACTTTTTGAGGGATTGTTTTTTGTTTGATTCATTGGAAGGGTGCTTAAGGAGGTTCACAGGATGTAAGACAGTGATTTATTCATTGGTTTCTTTCAATTCTGCCCTTTGCAAGAAGGCATGGAATGTATGTGTAGGAAAAATAAGTGGGTTCTGATACTACAACCCATCCAACCTCTCCTCTTCATATTCCAGAGCTAACTGAAATAGTGTAATTTTCAAATTACTTGCATGCTGATCAATCATGCATTTTGTTCAAAAATAATGCTGATTTCTTAAACTCTGACATTCTCGGCAATCACAAGATTTTTTCTTTACTGTTCCCAAGTCCTGTGCCAGCTTGACAACAATCCATACTGCAACAGGACAAATAAGACATCTCATATGGAATTTTGTTGGGAACACAGTGCAAAAAATGGAAAATGAAAGAATAACTTTTTTTTTTTTTAAATTTGGCTGCTTTCTTAATTTGAAAAAATATCCACATTAATGCAAAAGAAAATTTAAAAGAATTGGTCGCGAATAAAGCTATCACTACCCAAAAACACACTGAAAAAGGACTTCACTCTTTAGTCACTTGAATTATTCAGAGATACTTTTCTAGCTCTGGAGTCAAGTTTGGCTGTAGTCGTTCACTTCTTACAAATGCACACATGCAAAAACGAGACCAAAAACCAAAGGATTTTTTAGGCCAGAAGTGGTGCTGGGTTTGGTAGCCATCTTTTATGTAGTCTTATTCTCCAGTTCATGTCAACCTCTATGTCATATACTTCCATATTTGCCTATAAAAATATATCTGAAATAAAGAAATACATTTAGAACATAATTTCTACTTTTGTATCAGGGCATCTGAAACAAAATACGACTATAAGAAACAATTCAGCAGCCAAGCAGGCTAGGTTGTTACTTAAGACTATCTTGAACAGTCCATGGTCAATCTGACTGCAAAATAATTGTCCTCTTGCAGCAATATTTCTTGTATAGGTTAACATTTTAAACATACCTGCATTTAATTTTTAAATACTTTATTGGGGTTCAGATACTAACACACCCAGCCATTAGAATCTTCAATAAGCAAGAGACAGGACTTAATTTCAATTTGCATTATTATTTTTAAGCTCTCTCAGGTTTATTGCATTCTCAACAAGTGCATTTATATTTTTTCTTTCTAATATTCCCTACCACAAGTGTCAATATGTATAGGCAAATTTATTCTCTTCATTGTGTCTGGTATTTCAGACTTCTACATGCTAATGCATGCTGGCCACAAGGACATAATTTTGTATGGCTCACTCTTGGAACCATTAGGCTAAAGCTTGAATTGGTAGATTAATGTCTGAAGTCTGAGTAACAAACATTGGCCTTCAAAAGTCAAGTGCACATTACACTGTCAGATGTGACAGATGTCCCCATATATTTTCCCCTTCAGCTCTTTTCCCTCCTTGGCTTCTAAAGCATAAATCTCAGAACAACTGAAAACAGCCACAGGCAAAAATTCCAGGCAGCTTCTTTCTCAAGAACAAAAAAAGAGTTGTGTTTCACTGATCATTATCTCAAAACTACTTGAGCTGCTTCAGGGTTCAAAGCCACCTTCTGGTTTCAGGACATTTACTCCATCAGTTAATGTGACTTTCAAGCAATGAGTTCAGGTTTTGCCACCTGAACTTACTGCCCTCATGCTGCTCTGTGGTCAGCAGAGTTTCAGAGAAACCAGGACCTGAATGCATAACCTACCCACAGCCATCCCTGGAATCCTTATCTCTCCTTTGTCACAGTCTGGGCTGGCCTCAACATTTTGACTCCAGTCTTTCCTGTGTCTTCCTACAGTTACATGTTCCTGCCCTGAAATCTGAATTCACTTGAGAAATGTTACAGAAATAGAACCCCTAGCAACTCTGCAATTTGGGCTGCATCTATTTATACAACAGGTAAGCAAGCAAGTTTTTCTGGCAACAGTAACTGGAATTGTATTTGCAAAGATATCTGATATTTTCTCTGAAGAGGGACAATGTAGCACTGGAACGAATTCCTCCTGATTTGATAATTCCCAATTTTTCCAAGGGAAGGCTCAGTATGGATCTCCTTGTACAAAGAGTACAGTGACCTTGCTGTAGTCTTGGAAATAAGGCAATAAAAGACAAACATCATTTGACTATCCTTTCTCTGATCATAAATTTATCTTTGATTTTAACCTTGACCACAGTGAAAACAAAAGATGTCGTTCTAATTGGGAACGGCAGGAAGAACGACACGGACTCTCAAGGGAGTCTGAACAGGAGAGAATCTCTAGTTTATTGCTACAGCCATGTTATATAGACTAGTTCGTGAAGAGTACAGAAAGGAAACTCTTATTGGTTAGTATAGTGCTACATTACCATCATTGGTCAGTGGGGTTCACTACCCCCTGACTTTCTCCTGCAAGGAAAACACGGGAACAGACAAACAGCACCTGCAGGCTGTTTTGTGTCTTTGAGGATTGTTTTGAATCCTCCCATGAATTTCCCAGGCTAGCTTCTCAGGCAGGGCTGGCAGGCCATGGGGCCTGCAGCTTGCTCTAAAGCTAGCCTCCATAATTCACCCTTTCGGTTTAGGAAAAAAATAAAAAATGTACAGTGTCTGTAACATCCTGCTGGGCCCTTGCAGGAGAGAGAACAAACACGGCACAAGTGGTTTCTTTTACTAGATATTGGAATGGATATTAATTTGGAATTTTGGTTTATGACGATGTTTAAAGATTGTTTTCCTTGCAAGGATTTGACGGTTGAGTCAAATATCCTTAACTCAGTGAACTAATACAAAACATTGTTAGTCTGTTCAAACTGACAGTCTAACTTGTCAATATAGTAGTTTAAAAGAACACTAAAGTGGTACAAAGTGAGCAAATTTGGGTCTTGCAGGGATTGCAGGACTTTGGTGCGGTTCACCCCCTGCAAGGCGGGGGGGAACGCGTGCTGGCCAGGGCACTGCTCGAGCCCCGGCACCGTCTCGCGGGGCGGCTCGGGTTCGCAGGAGAACCTGGCAGCACAAGGCTGGCAGAACCCGGCTCGGCGCCTGTAGCACGGTCCGCGCACGCGGGCCGCACTGACGGGCGCGAGGGGGAGCGAAGTTCGCTCCCCGTCCTCCCTGCCGCTTCCCCGCTGGAGCGCGGGCGAGCGCGGGGCAGCGGGGGTGTTGTGCAGGTCCCGCGGCTCCGTGCCAACCCTCGCGGCTCGCTCCGCGCGGGGCGCACACGCGCGGGGAAGTGGTGGGCGTCCGCGCGGGTTCCGCGGTTTCGCGCCGCTTCCCGCGGCACAGAAGAAAGGAGCTCAGAGGGCGCGCGCGCACGAGCGAAAGGGGGGCTTGGGCTCCCCCCTCGCTCCCCCGCCGCTTTTTGGCCGGCACTTTGGATGGGTGTGGGGGGGGGAATGCTCGCCACGGCTCCGGCCCCGGCTCCAGATCCGGGCTTCGGCTCGGCTTTTACGGGGTTTTTGCAGCCCGCCGGAGCTAGGGGGCCCAGTTGGCCGCCCGGCCCGCGGCCGGTGGCGGCGGGCGGCGTCCTGAGTTAGCTTTTTTTTTCCTTCTTTTCCACCTTTTCTCTCATTTTTTTCTCGCCGCTGCTGCTGCCGCTGTGGGGACTCGGGGCACTGGCGGAGGCTCCACGGCGGCCGCTGGCAGCAGTGCTCGCAGTGCTGGTCCTGGAGGGGCCGGCGGAGGCTCCGCGGAGGGCGCAGGCAGAGGCGGCTCTCGCGGCGCTGGCGATGGCGGCGCCTGCGGGTGCGGTAAAGGCAGAGCCGAGCGATTTTCGCTGTTCTGTTGTTTTTCTGCTGGCAAAACCTGCGCGCTGAGCTCTGCGGATGGCGGGCGCTTAAATTTTTCTGGAGAGGGAGATTTCTGGTCCACGGATTGCTCCTGCCCGCTGCTAAAGTTCTCTAAGGGTCCGGGCAGAGCTGAAGGACTGCTACACAGTTTGGTTTCGCTGTTTTTAGGCTGGCACTGTTCCAGTGCCTTAAAAATTACTCCCCAAGTTGCTGCTAAGCTGCACGCACTGGTATCTCCCGCAGCTAGCTTAGTCCACAGGTGGTCTCCTAATGACCACCAAATCTCAAGGTTAAACACATCATTCACAGTCACAGCAAACTCCTGCGCTTTCACCCAGTGGAACAAAGCGCGTATATCTTCTTCAGGAATACAGAGTCCCATGCTCAGCAAGGCGTCTTGCCATGCAAAGCTGACAAGTTGCTCATCAGCTAAATCACAGTTCTCCATTATGAAAACTTTTTTTATCTTGGCGGCTCTGCGAATGCAATTATGCAAACGCTATCGGCTTGGACCCGGGATTTCAAGCTCTGCTTCACCAAGATAGGCCGTTCCAAGCCCACTCTCTGGCAGGCTCCACTATCCCGTTGGTTAGAAACCAGCTTCCTCTTGGAAAGCCCGGGAGAATTCCACTTTCCCCTCTAGGGGGAAGGGCTGGTGTTTTTCCCGCTCGCTGCTTACCCTCAGGGGATTAGCAGATGTCTTCACGTCGGTTGCTTTTTGACCTCGGGGGTCGGCTGCACATCACGTCGGGTTACCAGACCTCGGAGGGTCGGTCCGTCATCACGTCGGGGTCACCAGATGTCGTTCTAATTGGGAACGGCAGGAAGAATGACACGGACTCTCAAGGGAGTCTGAACTGGAGAGAATCTCTAGTTTATTGCTACAGCCATGTTATATAGACTAGTTCGTGAAGAGTACAGAAAGGAAACTTTTATTGGTTAGTATAGTGCTACATTACCATCATTGGTCAGTGGGGTTCACTACCCCCTGACTTTCTCCTGCAAGGAAAACACGGGAACAGACAAACAGCACCTGCAGGCTGTTTTGTGTCTTTGAGGATTGTTTTGAATCCTCCCATGAATTTCCCAGGCTAGCTTCTCAGGCAGGGCTGGCAGGCCATGGGGCCTGCAGCTTGCTCTAAAGCTAGCCTCCATAAAAAGAGGCACAAAAAGTTCAAAAAGACAGTTGTCATTCCAGCTGGGTGGGTTTTCTCAGACAGTATCTCTGCATTCTCCAGCAACTCCCATATGAAGCTTTCAGGACAAAAAGTTTGCACACCAAAAAAAACCCCAACCCAAATGGTAACAATAAGAAGTATTTGCTCCCATGATTTCTTTTGACTGTAATGAAGCATAATGACTATAGTCCTCTTCTAGATTGTGAATGAGGAACATGGCTATGGGTACAAAAGAAATCTTTAGACAAATAATACCAATACTAAGAAACAATCCCAGAGGTCATTAATTGAATCGCATATATACCATTTTACAGCAACAATTTAACTTCCAATCATCATCCTCTTCAAAAGGGTGCGATGAGCATGAATGAAACTCTGAATGAATAAGAAACTACACTAAGGCCCATTCTTAAATGTGCATCACCAGTGTTGTGTGTTTGTCCTAACAAAATTATTTAATATCAACAGATGCTTTGCACTGTTGAATCAAACGTGTGATGACAGTGTTGTCAACATACTATTCAACAGTACACTGCTATGGCCTTGAATTTACTTCCATCCATCATGTTAGATCACAGTCACTGCACTATGACTTTCAGACAGGTTGAATGTTACTCTCACAGCCTTAAACTGGGAAAATCATTGTGAAACAAAGCCATATATGTTACACAGAGCATTCCAACCAGAATAGTTTCTACTGCATATGCCCCTTGATCAATGCATTGTGACATACTCTATTGACGCTTCAACATATTCCCTTACTTCCAAGTATTGTCATCTGAAAGCTAAGGATAAAGGCTTGAGGGATATATTACATATTGTAGCATACATTTTTTAAGGAAAAATAACAGTTTAGAAAATTAAACATTTACTTAAAATATGAGGTTCCAAAAGTTCTTTCTTTTCTATACCTCACAGTATAACATGGCCCTGCTTCAGAAGTGAGGCCGTTCTTCCTCTTTAATCTCAAATATACAATCAAACACTGCAATTTTATTTTCCAGCACTTAGTAAAAAAGGAGCTGTAACGGAACTGTTTAATGGAAGAAATTTAAAAGTCGGTGATTAGATAACTATACAGAAGAGATTTCTCCTCTACTAGATGACAGAGATTTTGTAATAGGTTTTTGAAGCTTGATATTTTTGAGTTTTGCACAACAATAATGTATGAAACATATTCTACCCAATAAAAGTGTGCTCTTTTGTTATCACTCTTGATGTGTTCTCCCTTTATGTTTAGCTGAATTAACTTCAATCATTCGACAGTATAAAAATTAAAAACATAGATTGCATGTAGTTGTAATTGCTTTTATAATTAATTAGATTACCAGCTTCAGGTTGGGACAGCCAAAGGTTCCATCTCAGCAGCACATTTACCTGTACTGAATAATAGAAATTGCATCTGGCCATATAAAGAATTGGCTTTAAATACAAAAATACATCAACTTCAATGTCTAAGAAGCTAGTGAATTTAATATTATTTTCTGCATAGCACCATTATATAGGAAATAAAAAAGTTAATAAAATTGCATCTTAAACATAGAGATATAAACTGAGAATTTTACAAAGAAATAACACAGTTATTTGGGATTTACAGCATAGAAAATGAAGTGAGAATACAATTCACTATGTATAACATGCCATGTTTAACCCTGGTGTCAAAACAGTAAATTTTTGGAAGGTAAAGTTCATGGCCATTTCAGACAGGAATCATGTGACTGTATGTCTCATCCCGTGCTCCCTATACTCTTCTTTATTTCTTTGCTTACACATCAGTGTCAGACTCCTTTCCTATATCTCTCTTAAGGGAGACAGTAAAAATGCATAAGGTGGGGATTTATACATTGAATTACATCTGCTATTAACATAAAACTTTTAATAAAGCAGAACAGCTGTCTCATGCTTACCTTTGATTTCCCTTTACTGTAACAGGCTCTTTTAGTAGCTTCATCACATTGCCACTCCACTGCCTGCAACCAAAAGGAATTTTTTAGAAATGCAAGTAACACAAAAATATAAGCCTCTGAGCTATTCAAGTCCATGTTTATTTTATGTGTTTCAGACATAGTGACAATTAGCCATGAATAATCCTATCCATAAATTCCTTTTAAGAGTTTTCTCCTTAGGAATGTAGTTTTGCTGTTGAAGGTTCTTCATTATTTAAATCCAAAAGGAAGCTGGCCAACATCATGAGTCACTGTACCCATCACTACAGCAGAAACAACCACAGTTACATTTGATACTATTTATCTTTTTTTAAGCAGATGGAGGAACACACAGGAAGGCTGAACCTCTTTCTCCAGCAGAGCTGGGCTGTATCACCACAGCATCTGAGGTCAGCTCTGCTGAGAAACCTCGCACAGTGGGGAAGTGTGCCCTATTGCACTTTTTGAAGTATTTATTTCAAGCATCAAGTGGAGATTTTAGTCTCTAAAGGTGTGACTGCAGCACTAATCAGAAGCACTAAAACATCCATTCACAGAAAGAAGCAATGGGCAAAGATATACAAGACTATAGTGAAACAGTGCACTGCAAAGCAGAAGCAATTTATGCTCATTTTTCAAAGATTTTTCAATGTCTCACTGCTTCAACAGATTCGTGCCAGGACTATAATGCCTAGTCTGCATTACTGCAGTTTCACTGCATGAGTTAATTCCTGTTATTTTCATATTTAACATTCAGCAGCTATGATTTACAAACTTTGCTGATCAGTGGATCAGGCTGCATGTTTGGTGTTAATGTGCCAATACATGTACATATTTGAATATATATATATATATATATGCTGTGTCATCAAAGCACATTTTAAATCAGGCTGTATTCTTTCACCTCAACAGTGCACATCCATATGTTCTTAAGATAAAAATGCCACAAAATGCTTCACATTTTATCAAGCAGAATTGAGATTTCTGAAGTAACCACTGCTTTAACCATTGAAACCACAGTCTTTTCATTTTTTTTTACAAGGAAATAATGAAAGACCATTTATCCAGATTTAATATAGGAAGTATTTTGTACCTGTCTTTTCATGGAGACTGTATTAATAGCAAGCAGACTATCTAATTAATAATTGAGTGAAAGCCCAGTTAAATTAAGGGGGGAAATACCTTTCAGAGTATTTGTGTTTCAACAAGCTCAAGAATGAACATTTTTCACTTCAAGAAAAAACTCCCGACATATGAAAATTAATGTAATTACTTCTTTTCCTCCATCCTAAACCTTCTTGTTTACAGCATTTGCTTTTGCAATGATAAATGACTATGCTGTATGGGGGATATATTGAAAACTTTTGTAAGAATACACTTGCGAATGACCCTAGAACTTATACCTGTATCTAGCAGCATGAAAGAAATCTCACACTGAGTTAGATAAAAAAGCAGCAATGACCTAACTCTTTTTACTTGGTAAGGCAAAAAGCAATTCACATCCGTAACGGATTGTAAGATGACCAACTGAATTCCTAATCAATCCATTAGGACACACTGAATGTTCATGTTATATGGCACTAGATACAAGTGCCAAATATGTTATCTCTGAACAGCACAAAAAATTTCAAACACCTGGAGAAACACAAGAGTTAGTTACTGTGAGGAGGTCAGAGTAGAAAGAGAGTGAAATATGGATACTTAAAAGGAAGGTTTAAAGGAAAGCTATTGCCAAAACTGAACCAAAAAAAACATGTCAAGAACAAACAAAAAGAAAAAGATTGAATTAAATACAAAATGTTTATCAAGAACTCAATTTTCAGTGACAAAATACCCAGCTTTCAATTGGCTCTGAGTCCACAGTAAAATTGATTTGAAGGAGAAGGATGTGAAATATTAAAACATTATATTTCTGGACATCATAGTTAACAGCACATAAAAGAAATCAAGAAACTGCTACAACTAGATATATTTGCTTGCAAGTTAACCAAATGGACAACTCTCTGGGAAAGCCCTATTCATGACATCTGCTAAAAAGGAGCAATACTATGTGGACAAGAAATAAAATGCAGACACATCGGTAACAAAGCTAAGTCCCATCTTTGAAATCAAGTGTACTTATGTGGGTGCGGAGGAGCCCACCCAGCCTGAGATCCTAGCTCTCCCCTGGAGGCAAGACACCTTTCACTCAAGAGAGACACAATGTATCGCTCCCAGGGCTCTTTGAGTTAGTTATGTTAAACTGTTGTGCCCCACTGGTGTTCCCCCCTGATGTCCCACCCCGATACATGTAACTCAGCCTCCCCTCCCCCCCCCCCCCCCCGCCCCTCTCCTCTCCTATAAATATCCCGGGTTTTCCCCTGTTCGGGAGATCAGCTGTTGCTGGCACCCTTTGCCAAAGCTCTGCCTGAATAAAGGTTTGTGCTTAGCGGAACGCTGGACCAGCTTTCTCGTCCCTGCTTCCCGTGTCGCCTGCCTGCCGCCACTGAGCTGAGCTGGAATCACTCGACTGCCCAAAGCTGCTCACACGCGCTTCGGCCCAGCCCTTTTCAGGGCTGTTTCTCCAGAGAAGTAGTGGTGCTCCGGGCTTTCTGTTGCCGTGGCAACTGGTGTCTCAACGTGAGGCCTTCGAAGGAGCCCTGAAGAACCGTTCGCCTGCAGCTTTAGCTGCGAGGCGTGCCGCTGTTCGAGCCGCCGCCCCTCGAGGAAGCTTGCTTGTGTTTTAGCAAGAGGCGATCCAAGAGGCTGCGTCCGGGACCCTCACTGACCATCTGGGGCAAGGAAGAGCCCCTGAGGACCGGCTGCCCAGGTGACCACCCACCCAGCAGCTTTTTTTTCGCCTGTCTGCATCTGCCGAAGAGAAGTTGTAAGTTGATCCCATGAAGGGTTTTTTCGGGCTTTTTTCTTTTTCTTTGCTGTTTTACTGCTGGGCAGGGAGTGAAAAGGATGGGGAACCAGTCCTCCATGTCGAGGCTGACCCCACCTGAGAGGGACTTTTCTATCCAAGTTGTAAGCACCCCAAAAGCGGGAAATTTTAAGTTTTCTAAAGGGGATTTAAGGAGATTTATTCATTGGGTTTTTAAACATTTTAAGATTAATTCGGATTCTGCTAAATTGGGAATTTTTTGGGATAATGTAGGAAGAAAGTTATATATAGTTCAAGCTAAGGGAGATTTTTTCTGTCGCAAATTTTTTTCCTGTGTTTCAAAATATTATTTTCTCATTGGAAAAAGAGGGAAAAAACCAAGAGGGAGTTTTGGGTCCCCAGTTGAACCCCCCAACCCCGTCAACCTCTCCAAGTGCCCCTAAACCCTCTTCCCTATCTGAGAGCCAGTCGGCGGGTGGACATTGCCCCCGGGCACAGGGCTGCTGCCATCTCCCTGACACCCCTCCACTGTCTCTCTACCCTTACCAGGGTGGCAAGGGCCATGCCGCTTTGGGTCTTTCCTCTAACCTCTCTCCTATGCCCTCACACCCGGTTGTGTCCCCCCCAGTTCCTAGTGTTAGCACAGATGGCGCCAGCAGTGTGGCCAGCCCCGCCATTTTGTCCCACTCCCACCCTGGTTTTCCTGCCCTCAATGCCCAACATGGCCACTTTCCCGCCTCTACCCCTTCTCTTCCTGACACGTCCTGTTCCTCCTCCCCCCCCACTGCGTCGTTGGGTGTAACCACGTTGGGCCCCACCCCATCCATCGGGAAACCCCTCCCCATCGCAGACCCCGGTCCTGCCCCTTCGCGCCAGGGCCTTGCCTCCGGCGACGCGCCCGCTCCAGGGTCCCAGTGCCCTGGAGGTCGGGACGGCTCTGGCTGGAGCGGGGCCATCTCGGCTTCCCCACCTGGGCACAAAAGGGCCAGCTCTAGGCACCCGAGCCGGCCCCGTGCTGCCACCAAGCGCCCCCCATCTCCACTAGGAGATGAGAGCAGTGAATCTTATTCAGATTCTGAGTATGAAGACCACTGGGCTGAGGTTCAGAGGGAAACCACAAGGGCAGGGAATTCAGCTCTGTCCCAGAAATACTTGCCTTCCCTGTAATAATGAGGAGAGACAGGGCAGGGGCACAAGTTGCTGCATGGGAATCCCTTCACTATAGGGAACTGCAGGAACTTTGTAAAGCTGCCGAGGAACATGGCAGGGGTTCACATTTTTTTAAATACTCACTGGAAGCCTCCTTCGCTGCCCACATCATGGTCCCGCATGACATCAAGAGTATTATGAACTGCCTTCTCTCCCCAGCAGAGTACATGTTGTGGGAGAGGCAGTGGAAAAAAAATCTAAAGCAATTGGCAGATGTGTCGTTCTAATTAGGAACGGTGGAAAGAACGACACGGACTCTCAAGGGAGTCAGAACAGGAGAGAATCTCTAGTTTATTGTTACAGCCATGTTATATAGACTAGTTCGTGAAGAGTACAGAAAGGAAACTCTTATTGGTTAGTAAAGTACTACATTACCATCATTGGTCAGTGGGGTTTACCACCCCCTGACCTTCTCCTGCAAGGAAAACACGGTAATCAGAAAAACAGCACCTGCAGGCTGTTTTCTGTCTTTGAGGATTGTTTTGAATCCTCCCATGAATTTCCCAGCTAGCTTCTCAGGCAGGGCTGTCAGGCCATGGGCCTACAGCCTGCTCCAAAGCTAGCCTCCATAGCAGATGTTTATGCTAAAGATGCTAACAGACCTAATTTTACTTTAGAGCAATTAGCAGGAGAAGGAGATTTCCAAAAGCCCCAAGTGATCAGGCCTGGGATCTGCCTGAAGCAGCCTTACAGGATATAACTAATGCTGCCAAGATATCTCTTTTTGTCACCCCTGATGATAAAGTGCCAACCCAGTGCTTCACCAATATTAAGCAAGGGGCAACTGAGTCTTTTATTAAGTATATTGATAAGTTAAAAGTGGCCATTGAAAAGCAGATAGAGAGCTCTCAGGCACAAAAGGAATTATTAGTAAAAATAGCAATGGCCAATGCTAATCCAGAGTGCAAAGCAGTTTTGCGAGCCCTCCCACTGGGCCCCGAACCAACCATAGATCAGATGGTTGAAGCCTGCACCAAGCACTCCTCTGCCTCAAGTGAGAATACAGTGGCACTTGCAGTGGCTAAGGGAGTGGCAGAGGGGATATCTGGAGCTTATGCTGCAGACCCCAATACAAATCGTTGTTTTAATTGTGGCGAGCCTGGACATTTTTTCAGACTGTCCAGAGAGACATTCCATACAACCGCCAGCCCACCAACGGTTACCCAGACAAAACTGGCATTCGGGAAACTTCAAGCAGAGCGCGGAACGGCCCCGCACTTCAACATCAAATCAAATGCTGCACCACTCCACCCCTTCGGCTAAACCCACCATCCTGCCTCCACGGGGACCCCGATATCAAGCCCAGCAGGTGGAGTGCTTCAGATGGGAACCTGGCGTCAACTGGTAACTAGACTCTCTTTACATATGAAGGTTGGCTGTATTTACAAAATCCCCACAGGGAAACGTGGACCACCAGGTTGGAGGTGGTCCCTCCAACATCTTAATACTTGGGGATCCAACCAACTCTCCAGAGCAAATTCATACTGTTCCTGAGGTTCAGACTATATACCCCGGAGATGAAATTTCCATCTCTCTGACCTGCATAGACCCTCCTTATTATTTAAAGGAACAGACTCCTGTGGCACAGGCCTTTTTACTTCCTAGTGACTGCCCAGATCAGGTTCCCCTCAACCCCAGCGCTATGTGGCTTCAGGCTGTGGGCTCCTGCAAACCCATTGTGTACTGCAGCCTGTTTTGTTATGGGGAAAGGATTCAGCACCCAGGAATGCTAGACACTGGAGCAGATGTTACCATCATTGCCCACTCCAAGTGGCCAGACAATTGGGAATTACAACCTGTGGCAGGCATGATTTCAGGAATTGGAGGGATGACAGCTTCCATGAGGAGCAACCGGAATATTGTCGTTGAAGGACCTGAGGGAAAAATGGCAAGCATCAGGCCATTTGTGGTGAGAGCACCAATCACCCTCTGGGGATGGGATCTCCTGTCCCAATGGGGGGCTTCTCTGCAGATTCCCAGAAGGGATTTTCAGTGGGGGTCACTGAGAAGTGCGCCACACCTACCATCCCCCTACTCACCTGGAAACAGCACCATCCAGTGTGGGTTGATCAGTGGCCCCTGTTGGAGACCAAACTGTGCGCACTGGAAGCCCTCGTGGAAGAGCAGCTTGCCAAGGGCCACATCACTGAGTCCAACAGCCCTTGGAACTCCCCTGTCTTTGTCCTACGCAAACCAGGCAAGGACAGGTGGAGACTCCTTCATGGCCTCCAGAAGATCAACGATGTCATTGAAGACATGGGATCCCTTCAGCCTGGCATGCCCTCCCCTTCAATGCTCCCTCAGGATTGGCCGTCATTGACATAAAGGACTGTTTTTTCAACATACCCCTCCATCCTCGAGACGCCCCCAGAATTGCATTCTCGGCTCCCTCTCCAAACAGACAAGCACCTTTAAAAAGATACCATTGGCTAGTCCTTCCCCAAGGGATGAAAAATTCTCCTACCATCTGTCAATGGTACGTGGCCCCCATTCTGTCACCTGTGAGGACCCTGTTCCCAGATGCCATCATCCTCCATTACATGGATGACATCCTGGTTTGTGCTGCTGACGATGACTATCTGCACTGGACTTTACAAAAAGCTATCCAGACCATTGAGGACGCTGGATTTGAGATCCGTGAAGACAAGATCCAACACACCTGCCCTTGGACCTACCTGGGACTCCAGATCTGTGAACGCACCATCATGCCCCAGCAGCTGACCATCAGAGACGACCCCAAGACCCTGCGGGACTTACATCAGCTCTGCGGGTCCATCAACTGTATACGCCCTCTGCTTGGGGTAATGACAGAAGTCCTTGCGCCCCTCTTCAACCTGCTCCGTGGCAGCGAGGCCCTCAATTCACGGCGTTCCCTCACGCCAAAGGCCCGGGAATCCATCACCAAGGTCCAGGAGGCCCTGTCTTCGCGGCAAGCCCACCGCTACGAGCCCAGCCTGCCCTTCCAACTGGTTATCCTGGGTAAGGCCCCGCGCTTACATGCGCTCATTTTTCAATGGGACACGGCATTGAAGGATCCACTCCTTATCATCGAGTGGATCTTTACACATAACCAGCCCACTAAGACTATTACCACTCCGCAGGAAATCATGGCTGAACTCATTAAAAGAGCTAGAGTCCATCTCCGCACTCTTGCAGCCTGTGAGTTCACATGCATCTTCCTCCCATTGGCAACTGGAAGTTTGGAGCCTTTGCTCCATACCAATGAGAGCCTTCAGTTCGCTCTTGATAGCTATTCAGGCCAAATTTCTATACACCCACCTGGCCACAGACTTTTCAAAACTACATTTAATTTGGTCCCCAAATCATTCCAGAGCAAAACACCGCTCAAGGCTCTGGCGGTTTTCACAGATGGCTCAGGGAAATCCTACAAGTCAATCATGACTTTGAAAGACCCCAGGACACAGAAATGGGAGTCTGATGTCCAAGTGGTCGAGGGATCACCACAGATTGCTGAATTAGCAGCCGTCATCAGAGCTTTTGAGAAATTCCAAGAACCTTTCAATCTGGTGACTGATTCGGCTTATGTGGCTGGAATAGCTATGACAGCAGAACATGCATTTCTGAAAGAAGTCTCTAACCCAAATTTATACAAATTGCTTCCTGAATTAGTATATCTTATCTCCCACAGAAAGCAACCTTACTATGTCATGCATGTGAGTGCGCACACTGACCTCCCAGGTGCCGTTGCCGAAGGAAACAGGAGGGCAGATGCCTTAGCCATGCCTGCTGGAGCAGCCAATGTCCCTGACATTTTCGCACAAGCGATATTGTCCCACCAGTTCTTCCACCAAAACGTGCCTGCATTGATGAGAATGTTCAGACTACCCAGAGACCAGGCTAGAGCAATAGTTGCCACCTGTCCTAATTGCCAATCGTTCCAAATACCTGTTGTTAACTCCGGGGTTAACCCCCGAGGACTTAACAGCTGCCAGATATGGCAAACCAATGTCACTCACGTCCCATCCTTCGGGAGAGTCAAATACATACATGTCTCTGTAGACACCTTCTCTGGTGCAGTGTTTGCCTCAGCCCATGCAGGAGAAAATGCCAAGCACACCATCCGACATTTTCTCCTTGCTTTTGCTACCCTGGGAGTCCCAGAACAAATTAAAACAGACAATGGACCTGCTTACACCTCTCACAAATTAAGAGGCTTTTTCAATGAGTGGGGAGTGAAACACACCACGGGCATTCCTCATTCCCCTACAGGGCAATCAATAGTAGAGAGGACCCACCAAAACCTGAAAAGAGTCCTTGATCACCAGTGGGGAGGAACAGAGATCATTCCTCCCAGTGAGAGGCTCTGTAAGGCTCTATATGTCATGAACTTTCTAAATTGCTCGCCTACAGAGCCTGACCCCCCTGTAATTCGGCACTTCTCTAATTCAACTCATGCCAAACTCACGGAGAAGCCGCTGGTGCTGATCAAGGATCCTGAATCACAACGGACATCAGGACCTTTCCCATTGATTACCTGGGGGAGAGGGTATGCGTGTGTGTCCACACCATCAGGACCTAAGTGGCTCCCAGGGAAAAATGTAAAACCTTATTTAGGCCCTACAAACCCTGCAACAGACTCAGAACTTTCAAAGTCTCCTGAGTCCCATACTGGCTCAGAAAAACAGCAATCCACTGCAGCCTGGAAACGGAGATGTCGTCGGAGTCCACCGAACCGACCTGCCACCAGACCAACAACCAGACAGAGGCCAAACCGTCCTGCTACCAGGGCTGCAATGAGACAACTGCCGTCATGCCTGACACTGTGACAGTACACAAGTCTTCGTAACTCCCTCCCTCTTCCCCTTCTCACCCTCATTGTCTAGCCCAAATTGCCAGTTTACATCAAAATGCACCTCTGTGCTGCTGCTGGTGTCGGGTCATGTGTCCCCAATACACAGAATAACCTTGCTTATAATTGTTTTGTTTTTTATTTTTTAAAGAGGGGGGAGACTGGAGAGAAAAGGAAAAAAGAAATTAGCCCCCCCCTCCAAAAATCAGAGCTAATCTTTTATGTCCTGTTATAGAAAATAGAGAGCAAAACCATCCTTGAGTTCCTGATGTTCCTGATTATCTGGATGCTCCTGAAAACATCAGCTGTGGATGCCTGGCTAGTAGCACAGCCCCAGGAGAACGTGTGGATCACCCTCGCAAAGATGCTCAAACAAGACCACATGTGCTTGTCCATGGGCAGCGCTGCCAACCCTCTAGACCTTTTGCTCCTGGCCCATGGACATGACTGTGAGGAATTTAATGGACTGTGCTGCTTTGACCTCTCCAGCCCCAGTGAAGGCATCCACGCCCGCATCCAAAGACCCCAACATGCGGTCCAGGAACTTCAGACTGAAAAGGAGCCCCAGTGGCTTGAGGACCTTTTTGGGAGCTACGGGCTCAAAGGATGGGTTGCCTCCCTCCTCAAAAACATTTTTTGGGTTTTCCTAATTGTTATTATCTTCCTAAGTATGTTTTCATGTTTTAAGAAGCTATTAGCTAACTTTCTAGGAGATGCCTTTTTAATAAGTAAAGAAGGGGGAGTTGTGGGTGTGGAGGAGCCTGCCCAGCCTGAGATCCTAGCTCTCCCCTGGAGGCAAGACACCTTTCACTCAGAGAGACACAATGTATCGCTCCCAGGGCTCTTTGAGTTAGTTATGTTAAACTGTTGTGCCCCATTGGTGTTCCCCGCTGCTGTCCCACCCTGATACATGTAACTCAGCTTCCCCCCCCCCCCCCCCCCCCCCCCCCCCGCCCCTCTCCTCTCCTATAAATATCCCGGGTTTTCCCCTGTTCGGCAGATTAGCTGTTGCTGGCACCCTTCGCCAAAGCTCTGCCTGAATAAAGGTTTGTGCTTAGCAGAACGCTGGACCAGCTTTCTCGTCCCTGCTTCCCGTGTCACCTGCCTGACGCCGCTGAGCTGAGCTGAAATCACTCAACTGCCCAAAGCTGCTCACACGTGCTTCGGCCCAGCCCTTTTCAGGGCTGTTTCTCCAGAGAAGTCGCAGTACTCCGGGCTTTCCATCGCCGTGGCATACTTATAGTCCTATAACCCTTGGTTCCACTGCTAGAGGAGATAACAATAGAGGAGGCAGAAAATGAAGTATAGTACAAAGGCATCTGAAGAGAGATGAGTAGTTCAATCTGTTGTACTTTGGTCCCTAAGGCTCCCACATAATTCAGTAATATAGGCAAACATTTCTATACAGAGTTTTCTTTCTTTTTACCTTCTAATCTTGAAAAATATTCAGGAGTTTCCCACAAAGTGGAAATATAGATATTTAACACTGTCTACTGCTTCTACACAGGAGGAAAACAGATGGAAAACTCTTTAAGATAAACATCATTTCAATGTGGGAAAAAACATGAGAAAAATGTGTCCTGAATCTTCAGCACACAAAGACAAAACAAAATGTCCCAATAGAATAATAACCCAATAGAATATGGGTTTTGCCATTAGAAGATTATGACTTGAAAATTGTCATTCTGAAAGACCAGATGGACACATATGGACTGCATTATTCCAGAAAGCAAGTGCAAAACCATGTTTACATGGACTGTTATCCACTGCTTCTCTTAAACTGACATATTCTCCTGCTTAATACAGATTGATGACATTTCCATGAAGTCCAGAGGAGTGCAGATATGACATGCAAACCATGCTGAATACTTATGAAGATCTATACAGCTAAGCTTTATCCTATTAGGATTTGTTTTCCAATTTTTCTTAGGAACCTTCAATTTTCACATTCAAAATACAACCTGCAGCATTCAGTGTAGTGGTTTTAATTAATATTATAATCCTAATTAAGATGGAAACAAAGTCCATTGAACCAAATTATAGACACTCAGGTTTGTTCACTTTGGGGAAAGAGTAAACAGGGATTTGAAAGTCAGTGCCAGAGAAAATAAGGACAGGTCATACACAGCTACTACTACACATCTCTACAAAGAACACAGCTGCATACATTAAGGAGAAGGGTTTAAAGTGGCACACCAGTCTGATTTTATAGCAAGCTGAAAATATTTACAATGACATGACTTTTATAAATCCTATGATTGATATGATCTTTCAAGCATCTCCATAAATTTAATGCCATAACTTAGTGTGCTCCTAATTTCCCAATCACTTTCATAAATATATTCTCTTATACATAAATATACCTTAATTATGTAATGAGATTTTTAACAGTGTGAAAGTCTGTGAGCATCTCTAAAGATTGCACTTGAAAGATACAACTTGAACTTAAGCTAGTGTACTCTGATGAGGTTGTCACAGTTTGCTTTTGAGCACATATTGTTTTCTTCAGTTACAAAAAAACCGCATAAACCACAAAACTCCATACATATTTGACATAAAATCAGACTGAACAAAACCAAGGCTTTGGTTAAGCATACTTAACTCTAACCTTGAACTCAAGTTTCAAATTTATAGCAGGCAGCTTTTTGAAAAATCTCAATTGTAAATAACTGTATAAGTGTTTTAAACAATGATGTTTGTAAAGAACTTCAAAACTTCAGAAATCTCTCCTGGCATTTTCAAGGGCTAGTAGGAGGAGATGGTAGGAGGAGAGAAATTCCAGCCAGTGAAGAAAAAAACAGTCCAACTCAAGAATATGTAATGAAACTATTATCTTAAAAATGAAGAAAAATGTGCATTCAACACCCATATATGTTAAATTAAAAATTACATTATTTAAATTAATATATTAATAATTATTAATAAATTGATATTCTTTGGATCAACAGATATATTTTAGTAACTTCTCTGGATGAACAGTAGGAGTCTCTCTTAGAAGTTAAACTGTTGTATCTTCAACAAGTAAAACTAAATAACTGCATAGAAATTAACTCCAACAAAAACTGAAAGACAATCTCTAATTTAAACAGATTTATGCAAATACCTTTGAAGAACACTAAAAGAGAAACATGGAAAGTGTAGAAACAGTAAATAAAGTTCATAGAAGTAACTGTCAGGGGATTCTGTTACATGCCCAACATGCAGCAACAAAGGAAGTCCCCAGGCAAGACATCTGGAGGTACCTTCCATCCTAAATAATCACATAATTTTCCAGAAAAATTACAAAATATAACAGGAAAAATAAATCAGAGTCCTATGTGCTTAACTTAAATGTGGCCCCTTTCTATAATTCTAAATTTAATCAGTAAATGTAGATAGGAAATTCAAAATTTGAACACAATAAAGGACTGGCAATTAGAATTATTTAAGTGAAAGATGTATTAGTTTTACTGACAGAGCAACAAAAAAGTGTGGCTTTCACCTACAGTGAAGGCTGCCCACTTAACTGAGTACAATCAGACCTCCTGGGAGAACTGTGTTCCTGTAGCAGCACAGATATTCAAAACATATACAGGTAGACAGGTATGGATTCATATATAAATATAAACTTTGAAATGTAGAAACATAATGTACTATTACATTTCATAGAGAAAGAAGTTAATTAGAACCAAGAAATGAACAGAACAGTATTACAGACAGATGGTCCAGCACTTCTTAGGCAGATGGCTCTTCTAATTAGATACTGGCAAAAAGAACATTGAAGAAGATGGTTTAATTACACAATGCCAAAAACTAACAACTACATGATATTTCCTTTTTTGTTGTTTTTCTTTTTCACTATCTGCTTGTTTTCATCTCTTGTATCATGTATCATACTCTGGTGACATGGGGTATAATGGCAATAACCATAATAATATATGTCAACAAATGTGAGCAATATCATCTTTCTGTTCATATTGAAATACATCGCATAAATAAATTCATGCTAAAGTTATAATCTTGTCTGATAAAAATCCTAGCATATTTTCAGGAAACCTTCTCTGACAAGATTATAGTGATATGCAGCAAGGCCAACATGAATATGCATCTGCAAGGAGCATATTTCCAAGAAACCTCTGTCTGATTAGATTGTAACTCATGAATATTCGTCTGGAAGAAGTGTATTTCCAAGAAACCCGACAAGATTACAACATATACACCCAAAACAACATGAATATTTGTCTACAAGAAGTGTATTCTAAGAGACCTGCGAAAAACCTGAAAGCATATAAAAAGAACCATGGGACAGTTGCAGTTTGTGAAGCATGTTGAAGCGGTGCTAGCAAGCCCTTCCCAGCCTCACCTGACACTGTTTGCCTGGTACAGCATCAAACTGAATTTTGCTTATGGCTTTTCACGACTGTATTTTTTAATAAATTCTTTCTTATTAATCAAATTGGCTACTCATTTATAACAACATCAAGTCCAGCAATGGAATGGCTTCAAAATGTTTTGACTTGTTTGGCGAGGGTGTCTTACAGCCTGCCTGATTAGCTCTGTATGATGGATTCCAAAAGCTGAATTTAAAGAGGCCATAAAGAAAGTGGCAGGATCGTAAACCCAAAGAAAGAATGTAGCTATGGAGCAGCACACCAGCAAGACATTAGCAGAAAATTAGCAGCCGCAGAGCTAGTGGTGGATTTGATGGCTACCAGAAGTTTTAAAGCATGCTTTGGTATAATGATATCCTTGCTTCCAGCAAATATGTAAAGCCACTTTGGGAAGATTTATACCTGTCTCTACTTCACAGAAACCATTTTCCTTGTTTTCCACAGTCATGACCCCTCATCCTTGCAGTCATTACTGCTGAAGTTGCCTATCTTGCCAACAGGCTTCTGACAAGTATCTTCAGAAACTATCATTCTCTGAATGAAAAACTAAAATAAATTGTTAAAAAGGGGCTTCCTTTTAATATAGCTTCTCCTTCTGGCTCACAAGAAAAGAGAAAAAGATGGTTTCTGAAGATTTAAGGCATCCTGGTTAGGCTTTCACATGAAGTGATAGGCCAGCAGATCATACAAGAAGTCCAGCACCATGTGGACAACTTTACTAATTGGCTACAGTCACTGCATTATTTTGCCTCCAATTTGTTTGTTTTTTTTTGCCACATGTAACGGCTAGTTTTCCATTGAATAACATCATGTGTGTTTTAATTTGTTCAGAATCAGCTTTTACTCTTCATCCACAGTTAAAAAATTACATTTTCTTATAAAGTGAGCACTGCAAAATGTATGGAAATGAACATAAAATGATGCTTGAATTTTCCAGGCATTGGAATTCAGTTAGAACTGAGATGCCCTGATAGGTATATAAATCTGTACTTAAATCAAGTAATATCTTAAGCTTTACGTGGCTTCAAGGAGCTGATGTCAACTTAACTTTATTCTAAATATACTAACCTGAGGTATATATAAAGTGAGAAGTACATACCTTGTCAATTCACGAAGCAGCCAAATTTTTAATCACCTGATTTACTGATTATGCATATAAACAGTTGTTGAAAACTGTAAGAGCTAATATGATAAATGCATTTGAGAATGTATTAGGGAATAATAGACTTTCACAAACCCTCAGTGCTGGGCCACTCCACTGACTTGAATGACACAGGACTCTTCCCAAGACTGAACTTTCACAAATGACACCTACCCCCACCTGTGCATTCCCCTCTTTGCCTTCTGCAAGGATTTCTAAATGTCACAAAATATCCACTTGCTTTATACTTAACAGACACAGTTTTAGAGAGGAAAATGAAGTTCCAAACCTAGAAGCTAGCAACTCAAAACTTGAGTATGTTTGGAACTAGGATTTTAAATCCTGCTCCCAGAGAGTTATTAAAAAACCCAAAACAGTTCCACTGTGACTTTCAAAGATTTTATTGCTTCAATCTGGCATTTTGAGGCTTTTACAGTTTTTATGGACATTTAAAATTGAATGCAGAACTGTGCTAAAGGGGTAAAACACAAAATGTTCTTGCACTACCAAACTTGGTAGCCATTCAGCAGGTAGGAATAAGATTTCACAACACATCTTTAATGCACATTCTAAAATTATACTACATATAGTAAATTTAATGTTTTGAATAAATTACATATGAATCCTTTAAGATGTTACCACATTCAGTTTTAAAGTGTTTCCTGGTTTCTTTTGCAAATAAGATTGATTTTAGTAAGCTCCAAGACCTTTAGAAAGCAATTTTTTTTTTTTTTTTTCCCCAAATAGGGCTTTTAAACTTTTAGGTATTAATATGTCAGGATTCTCTTTATTCCAATGAAATGAAAGGAATTTCAATACAATTTCATACTTTTCAAGCCCCTAAGGTTAACAACGAAGTAATCAGTGAGAAGAGTCCTCTGGCATTGGAGCACCACAAAATGTTGGCTTGGACCTTGAGCACATGCAAGCAGAAGTTTGGGGTTTTTTTCCTGTACACCTGCTCATTGCTAATAAGTTGCAGGGAAATTGAAAGGAAGAGACAGCATTGGAATGTGGACAATCCTGCCTGATGCTCACTTGCTGATCAAGACAGCCATGCTGATGTGGGGTGCCCAGCAATCATCCCCCCTCAGCTTTCAACCACAGGCAGCCAAGGAACCCATGGCACTTCAGAATACTTCATGAAAATCAAAAACCTTCCTGAAATAATTTCTGAGATATGTGGCCAACATACTGTACCTTTTCCCTGGGATGTCAAATATAGCTGCATTACAGCTTCCAGGTATGAGCTAAAAAAACTTCAGATGAACCTGAAAGATACTCTGGATGGATGAAATTTATAACACCTTCTACGTCATACTGAATAACTGAGAGTACAAAAAAAAGTATTTCTCTATGTTTGCATAATTTTTTGTACACAATGTCACATTAGAAAGAGAGCAACTTCATCATAATTTCTATTTGACTTTTCTACTTCTTTATTTAAATAGCTTTTTCTTTAGGCTTTAGGGATGGCAGTCTTGATTCAGTTAACAGTGATACCAATCTACAGTTCTAGAGAAAATACTGTTTTACAAAAACTGTTATTTACAATAATAAAAGTATTTTTAAAGTTAACCTGAACATGGTATCTCACAAAAGAGCAAAGAGACAAAATCCCTTGAAGGCACTTTAAAATACGGGGGTTTTTTCCATTAAATATGCAAACAGATAAGAAAATTTTATATAGATGAAAGCACAGAGTGAGTAGAACACTAATGAAAAAAGAAATGTAAGAGCCACTGTAGACATGATTTTCTGAACCTGAGAGAGTGTCAAGCTCTCAGGGGCTGATCTGTTTCTGTTGGGGGTTAAGTGTCCTTCCTTTAGTTCTGGCTCACCTCTGGAATTTTTGCCCATTAGTTGCAGGGAAAACCTGACTGCAGGTACCTGGTGGGTACTTGAGGAACTCAAAAAGTTTGGCTGGGCCCAGGAGGGAAGGAGGGCATGAAAAGGGGAGGTAGGGGACAGTTTGGCGGGCTTCTTCAGCTTCAGAGAAGGACACTTTTTGCTGGAGTTGTTGCTGCTGAGTTAAGGGTATTCGCCATCACCCAGACAGAGCTGCTGCTTCCTGTTACAAATTGCAGTAACTAAATCAAGGAACCAATTTAAATGATCATTCATGAAAATCAATTTTATTAATTCAGCAAGTGGTGAACAAACAAAAACAGCGCTGGGCGGCCAGGAAGCCTCCGCTTCGCCAACGGCACGTGCCTTAGCTGAAAAAGTTCTCCCTTTATATACAGTTCCTTTATGCGTCTTCATTGCTCCTTCCTGGATTGCATCACGCTTGCGCCGCCTGTTGCTAGGGGGTCGTCCTCTGCCTCCTGGCGGTCGTGAGATGAAGGCTTGTAGTCTTCCTCAGTCTGTGTGCGGGCGTTGGTCCTATATCAGTTATGTGACTTCTCCTAATAAGAAGATGTTCTAATTCTTGTTAGTACAGCCGGATACTGTGGTTTGGCCTTTCTGCAGTTTCAGCTCTTGCTTATACAGCCGGATATTGTGGTTTGGCCTTTCTGCAGTTTCAGCTCTTACATTATATTAAACGAACAGTTTTAACAATCATATTATATTAAATTTGATTAACAAACAATAGCAATATATTACACTTCCTCTTCTCCTTCTTTCCCTCTTCATTGGTGGCCTCGCACCCTCTGTCCCGCCGGGATGTGTGGCAGTGCCAGGCACTGCCACAGAGCTGCTGATACACCTCAGTCACCGGCCCTGGATCTCAGCTCATTCCTGCTGTTCCAGCTGAGTGTTCCTCAGAGCCCTACAGAGCATGGGGTCCCTGGTTCTGTTTTCTTGCTGTTTTTACCTGTTACCCCCGCTTCTGAATATTTCTTACTACAGAAATTTCCCTTGTGCGAGATTTTATATGTTCTGCACATAGATTTTTTTTGCAAATTACTTTCCTAGATTCAAAGCAGAGGGAAGAATGTCTAGAGATTGTTCTGTGTCCTGTGTGATAAATGAACACCCTGTTTTCTTGCTGCCTGACTACATTCTCTGTCCATGATGGTGCCAGTGCAACAAACACATTCTTGCTATCAACATTAGCCTTTTTTAATTGGCCACTCCTGCTAGGAGAAGTCAGGGAAATGTAATACACATCCACTGCCGACACTGAGATCTGGTTGGAACTGACTGTTGTTTGCAACCCAGGAAGGAAGAAAGGCCAAAGGTGAGATACACTGGATGTTGCCCCATAAGGACAATAAGAAAAGATAGGAGTGAAAGAAGAGATTAGACTTTCCCATGGGTCTCAGGGGCCAGAGATTCATGAAGTCTGGTATTACTAGGAAAACCTGAGGAAAAGGCAGCACAGAGTGCATTTCCATGTCATTTTTCACCAGTTCCCCATGCTCATTCAGCAATGGAACCACATTTTCCCCAATCTCCATTATGCTGCTGAGGTGCTTGTAGAATCCTTTGTTGCTCTTAACATCCCTTCCTAGATTTAACTCAAGGTCAGCCTTGGCTCTCCTAAGTCTATCCCTGCAAGATCAGACAACTACTCTACACTTCTCCTGGGTCACCAGCCCCATCTTCTGTAGAATTAATTTTTAAATTTTCTGAGTTTGGTTACAAGCAGGTTGCTCCTTTCATGGTCTTCCAAGAACATCCTTGTTATTTTCAGTCGATTCATTGTAAAAATCCGGGTACACTACCTTTGGGGATTAACCCAGGACAGGGTTAATTTTTTGCTATAGCTGGGAAGGGGCATGACTAGGACATGGAAGTTATTTCATACCACATCAGGAATAATCAGGAGCAGGGGACAGGGACTCTCTTCCAGGGAGAAGGGAGTTTTCATGGTCAAGAAAGTGTGGTGGAGGGAGCTGTCTGGTATTGTCTATTTTTGGGGATTTAATTTGTGTGAGTCAGTTCTGTTCTTATACCCTATGTCATTACTATTGTTGCTGTTACTGTTCCGTTTCTTATCTCATTGCTGCTTTCACTATTTCATCCCGTGATCTTTGCCCTTTGTACCTCCAATTCTCAACTTCATCCTGCCACACTGGGAAGGAGAAGGAGAAAACTGATAAGCAAAAGCAGCACATGGTTGGGGGAGTCCTAGTGGGGCACTGAATTGGGAAGTACCATTCCTAAATCATGACATTGCCAGGGAAGAAAAGAAAAAAGCTATTTCAAATTAGTAATGATGGCTTTGGGTTTCAGTATTCACTTTCTGGTGCTCAAGTACCTTGGCACTCCAATGATTGCATTGAAGTGCCATCCACTTGCCTCCACTTCCATGGCACCAGTCCAGGAATCACAATTCTCTGTTGTTTCTGTTTAAGCCTTTGCTGTGCCTTGTCTTCATCCCATGTAATAAACAGGTCACTCCCTCAAGGAACTCGCTATGGACCTACCTAACAGAAACATCATTCCACCTGTAGTAAGGACTTAAGCGTGTGTAAAATTGATGCCAGAGCAAAAGTCAGAGCTTTTAATTTCTCACAAGGAATAATTAATATATTTTGAAGCACCCTCCAAATAAAAAAGTTAATTATTTGTTTCTGAGGTACATTTTGAAAACCAAAACATAAGTTATTCTAGAAGGAAAAATCAAAATGCTTTATTCAAGAAATTTTAGAATATGCTGAGATTTTATGAAATAATCCCAGATTTCCTTACTTTGATTACTATAGCTGATTTAGATGCAAAATTCACCTTTTTTCATCATCAAAATTCTCATTTTGATTTTCTCATCTCAAAAAACAAAACAGGCTGTAGTCTTCAGCTATTTTTGAACCTTCCTATAATTGTCTTTTAACGATTTCTCACATGCTTCCAATAGTTTCCTCCCTATCCTGAAGGTCCTGTGACTGTCATGTTTGAGTTTAAGATGAACTCCACAGTTTTCAGAAGGTTTTTTTTTTATCAATACAGAATGTATGCCCAAGTGTTTGCCCATAAGAAAAGAAGTGAAAAACCAGAGAATGAGAAAACAACAAAAGCCAATGACCTATTCCAAATTTAAAATAAAGGAGGTGATTACTGGAAAGTGTCCCTTATCAATCTCCAGTAAAGTAGGGAATGATTTATTGTTTTCATGGCTAAGCCCCAGAATGGAAATTCTTCTGAAAATATTGAAGATCTGCTAGTCTAAAACCAAACAGACAACTGGGAGACTACAGACAGCTCAGAGTCAGCTGTCGCAACAGGGGGAGACGGAGACACTACACACACTCCAAGGTTCATGAAACAACAGCTCATATTTATTCATGGATGCCCCCTTTTCTAGGGGGTTCAAAATTCCGACTGAATTCTGCTTCGTACTGATTGGTCCAGGTCTCAACACTGCCCAGATCACTGTCCAGTTAGAAGTTTGCATTCAGGATTGAATGGGATTGGCTGGGGTCCTCTGAGCTCGAATCCAACCTATCATTGCCTCTTCGGGGACTAATTTACTTCTACTCTTTAGTGAACTAGGCCAGTCAAATTGGATTTCTGTTATAGCCAAATTTATCTGTGCAGCTTCAGACCAGCTGTAGCTGTCACAGTCAGCAAGTACTATCAGGCAAGAAAGGAAACATATAGATTAAGAAATCCCACAGGAATCCAGATAATCCAAAACTGGAAATTAGCTGGAGAAAAGGTGTGGTAGTTTGACATTAATTGACATTTGGGAAGGAAGTAAGAACCACCCACCAAAGTGATTTCGTTAAGAGAAGCTGCTGGGAGCTTCCTCTGTGCCTAGGACAGGCCAATAGCTGGCTAGTTCTGAGAACTGACATTTTGAACCATTTAGAAATTAGATCCACACCTATGAATACCACATTTTAAAAACCACAAGCTTGGGAACTCCTCTCTTTGCTTCCGGTCTCAGAAGAGAATGGAACACTGGTGAGGCCGGCCCTGCTCCCCCATGGCCTGTGCAGCCTGGGACAGGGCGGAGGGGGGCAGGCTGAACCCCAGCAGCTCCTGGGTGAGAGATGGGGGCTGTAGGCCCCAGGCTGCAGCCAGGCCATGGCTGCTGACACTCACCAACACCAAACCCTGCCCCACCCAGCCCACACAGATGGCTCCAGGCCAAGCCCCCCCTCCCAGTGACTGCTGGGCAGAGGGAGGTGCCCAGGACAGCCTGAAATCCATCACCATGACTGCTATGGCCTGGGCAAGATTTAACTCTATCACTACACAGATGAGACCTGCAACCTTGATCCTCTCTCAAGGGAGAGGAAAAGAGTGACAATACATAGAATGACAACATGAAAACACCAAGGTCAGTAAAAAAAAGGAGTCAAGCCTCAGATGGAAGAAGGATGAGGAAATGCTCTAATGGGCTGAAAATTCTTTTGGTAGTACCATGGAGATGGACAGTGATATACTGGAATATCTCCTTTCATTCATGAAAGTATGGGGGGATGAAGTATTCAAGCTGAATAGATAGATAGATAGATAGATAGATAGATAGATAGATAGATCGATCGATCGATCGATCGATCTGAGCAGAGGTATCCATTGGTGAAGCCAAGCAGATGTTGGAGTAGCTGTGCTCCCATCAGATGCTTGAACAGAGACAGAGAGATGAGAGTTGATGAAGACCCTTTTCCCCCAGGGAGAGAAGAAGAAAACCTCTGTTCCCAGAGATGATCACAGTGACAGATGAAAAGAACCTTTGCCTTTGAACAAATCATCCTCAAAATAATACCCCTTGAGTTCATGGCCCATGAACACACCTCTAGGAGAGTTGTGAAAATGGGAGGAATTTCATGATGCTGAACTTTTGGCCCAGGCAGCTGCTATTTGTGGAAATGAAAAGCCACAAGAAAACTGTTTCTTGTGGAGAAGTCCCCATGGCATGACGAGAGGAAACTCCTCTCCATACAAGAACTGATGAAAGAGTATTGTATAGTTGGTACTGCTTTACCATCCCAGGTTTTGTCTCTACGTGGCCAGTTGGGAAAGAAAAGAGTTGGGTAGAGGGGAAACATGTTCTGGCAGTTTTATTCTAATGTTTTCTATTCCTGTAATCCTGTTAATAAAGTTTCTTTATTCCTTTTAAATTTTAAGCCTGTTTTTCCCTTTTCCTAATGCATATCTCACAGCAAGAAATGAGTAAATGCCCTGGTGATTTTAGTCAGTGCTAAAACCCACCACACATTATTTGGTGCATTGGCCGGGAAACTCAAATTGGCAAATCTAAACCACTACAAAAGGAAACAAACAAATAATTACAGAGAAAAATGGAGGTTACAGTTACAATTGACTAATGATTAAATTCCTTTTTACTGTTTTAAGCTTTTACTGTTCCTTGTATTTTTAGGAATAGGGTTAAACAAGCATTTCATTTTGGTGTTTCTGAATAGATTCACCCATCTTGTTAGTCTTTCATTCACAATAAAGATTACATAATACCAAACAGAGATAGAATTCCTCATTGGACCAAAGAGCAAACACCAGTGTTTGGTCACTGGGATTCCAGGAATAAATGCTGTAACTGTCACCACGGAAAAGGTGAGGGAGAGAGACTCTTAAGAGATATAAATCACAATTTTGTCCTGTGCTTATTAAACTGGGTGGAACAAGTTTACTGGTTTTATAACACAAGCGGGTCTTTCCCATTTTCTTCCTTTAACAACATTACACCAAATCACATTGTGTGGCATTGGTAATATTAGCAGTGTAAAATAGGACAACAAAATTTACCTGAAATAGGACAAATAACTACTTGATAGAGTAAGTATGAAAAAAACCCACTGCGTGCCTAAGTATCTCAGCTGGAAAAACTACATTTGATGAGTTTTTCCCATATGAATAAGCATGTATGTAAATAAAAAATACTATATTTCTTTTTCTGCCCATCAGTTGTTCTGCAGATCTGATACAGTAAAGCATTATAGAAATGCTCTGAGTCTCACATGAGTACTGTTTTATACTGCAGTAGTTTCAGGCTCCCAGCTGAGATGCTCAAGAAGCAGTGACAATTCTGAAATACAGCCAAATTATTAACATTTAGTAGCAAACTACATGACATGGTATTTCAGTTTTGAATTATTTATTTATTTAATTTTTTTAAAAAAATTTAATTTAAAATTTTAGATTTTTTTTTCAGTGCTGGCTTTTGGCATCAGCCAAATTACTATTTGTTTCCATTTGAGATCTTGTAATACTGAAAGCCATGATGCAGATTTAAAGAGAGAAATATGTGCTATGGTCAAACCAGTGTTTCTCACAAGATCACTCTGGACTAGTTCATTATCGGACAAAAGTCTGATAGGTAGATCCTTGAAATAAAAGTAGTAGGGCTTAAATGAAGTTAGTGACAGTCAGAGCTTCACTCAAACTTCTAGGCACAGGGAAAAGATACCCACAGTTTCAAGTCCTGCCAATAAAAATGACCGAGGAGCTTGCCAAGAAGCAGCTACAACTTTTTTTTTTTAAGTATAAAGCTATTTTCCTAGGTGTCTATCCAGCCTCTATGCTAGGTGTTCAACATAAAATATTAAGGCATGGTGTGACTTCAGACACGAAACAGCACCTTATCTGACAGCTAATGTATGAAAATACAATTTGAACAGCCTGAAAAACTGCTTAAACATTGAAGCATGGGCAGCATGGGGAGCAGATGGGAATCAATCAAAAAAATGCAGGAGACCAGGTGGAAATTACAGGCCTATTTTGAAAATAAGTGTGATACAATGTAAAATAAATGTAAATAAGTGTAAAATAAATGTAAATAAGTGTAAATTAAGTGATTTCTTCAAATATTTTTCTTTAGCACATTCAAAACCATGATTTGATCTTTCCACAGATGCGTATTTATAAAACCTCTCATTATCAATAGCATAATAGTTCATTACCATAATAGGTACATGATATTTTGAGAATTTCCAAGTTCATGCAACTCCATAGACTACAACTCACATGATGAAAAGCATCATCCATAGAACATTTCTTAATTTAACAGTGAGAATTGGGGAAGTTGAATAACAGCTTGTATCAATACCAGCACTCCACTGCAAAACCTACCCAGCATCCTCCATCTCTCTAGTAAGAGAATCTTTTCCTCTACTGTGCCCAGAAGCTTTATTTGGAGTTGGATTTACTTTCTCATTATTTTTTTATTTCCTTACCCCTCTTCTACATTCTTCGGAATTATAAACCTCAAAGTTTATAATTCTGACACTTCCAACTTTAGTTTGAACAAAGACATGGAGAGAACAGATTTATAAACAGGCAGAATGGAATTTTAATTGAAAACTCTGTTTGAAAAGAAACTAGCTATTTTAGTATCATTTTTCACTCCAACTGCATTCAGTGACAAAATAGCAGAGGCAAAAATGCCTTCAAGGAGATAAGATTTAAGAGGAAAAGTAATGGTATGGGTTTGGAATCTTATAAGTAAAGAAAAAAAACATGCTATTTATTCTCCCCCAAGCTCTAAACTGTCATTTCAGGCTGTGCTGTGATCTCTAGCAAAAGCACTGTAAAAGAGCAGCTGAAAGGCACAGGAGTTCTGCTATATTACTGCTTTTCAATATGTCTCCATTCCTACAAGTTGCAGCTCAGAAATTTAGATTATCTTCTTAAATTTAATCTTAAAAGAGTAAGTGTTCTTAAGACGCTTTGGATTCTTCTGAGGTTTTTGTTTGATTGGTTTTCTTTACCAGCATGTGCATTTTACTTACTACTCATAAATAAATCACAGGTCTTTTCCCTTTCTCTTTTTAATAAATAGGGACAAACAGACTATTTTTATTTTCTTTACTTTTTTCAACTTTATTTTTTTTACCTTTAAGGAAGATTAGTCAAAACAGGTGATTTATTTGTTCTTAAGCTTAAGAGGCTGAGTTCATGTCTAGAAATAAGGTGCAAGTTGAAAGGTGGGTTCCCCTCTCTATTCCCAGTTCTGGTATTCATTGCTTCCCTTTTGCCCAAAATGTTCATGCTTTACCTACAAATTCCTGGCTCCTCTTCTGTGCCATCACATTTGCATGGTACTACAGTAAACTGCTTACAACACTTAAAATGGCCTAAAAACATTCACCTTTTCCTTATAGACCAGAAAGGTAAGAGTGATGAGTGGGAGAAGAGGGCAATGTTCAGCCACAAATGGAGCAAATGTAGGAATGTTGACATACCCAATTAAACCAGGTCATGTTGCTAATATGACCAGCCTAGCCCCTCAGGGATGTGTTAGAGTAACACTACCATGACTACTCAACCCCATGAGGAGTTTTATTTCCTAATTCTTTGGAAAAGACTTTGTGATCTTTTAAAGAAAGTTCCTAGACCTGAGGAAAATATAAGGCTCAGGCATTCAAAATTAGGAAAATAATGGATGCAGCCTCAACAAAACAGAAAAGAACACAGCATTTGGAGCAGTATTTATTTGCCATCTAACACAAGATTTAGGATTTTGTCTATGAATCTGAAAATGCCAAATAATAAGTCAAAGGAGTCCAACATAAGGCTGTTCTTTATATGCCACTCTGGCAGCAGAATATCTAGACTTCTTGACCCTGCAGCTATAAAGCCTCTTTTTACACAAATTTGAGTTTTTGCCAAGTCATTAAGATGAGCAAGATTACATGCTCAAACCTTCAGTATATCATGAAAGACTGAAGTTTGTGAAAAAGATCAGTACACTTTTTTATCCTCAACTTAACCTTTCATACATTGCAAGTTTTTAGAGTGAACAGCGGAAAGGAGAGAAGGCAGTGGCATGTGGCAGCTCCTGAAAGGCTACCCAGATATTGAATAAATGATGAGCACTATCATCACCATTCCTCTAATATTTGCCATGCATTCTATCAGGGTATTATAGTTTTCAGATAAGAGAACAGAGAAATTGTCTCTGGACTAAAATATCTAGGGAGCCATAAATTCCCCATTTATTGAAGCTAAAAAATTATATGGGACATCACATATTTTGAATAAAACCCTCAGAATTTAAACTTGAACCCAAGCTGTCTGAACACTGCATGATAAAGACCATGTAATAAGAGGTGCAGCTAACAATTCAGCTTGATGTACCTGTATGCCATCATTCCATTAAATAAATGGTCTAGAACCTGAGCACAAGTTTTCATTAGAAACCTTGAAACAATAATGGGTGCCCCACTACAGGCTTCTTGCATACAAGGTGTAAGAGACAGTCCGAAGATTCTCTCATCTGTCTCATGACCGTCTCTAGAACAGAGACTGAGACCCTGAATATCACAAGGGACTTTTGTGCAGGGGTTCGGGCCTAGCTGAGGTGGATGTTTGCCAAGTGATTGTCACAGGTCGTTGCATGGTACACTGCCCTCATTCCTGCTGGTGGTGGTTTTATCTGTACCCTGCATAATGGGTTTCCATGGCACATTGCCCTCGTTCCTGCTGGTGAGCAAAGACTTGTAAGAAGTGGTTTGCTCTGTATTCTGTGCAATGGGTTTCATCACAGTGGTCATCATTCTCCTCTGTTTTTGGCCCTGTGCCCCTTGCGTTGTAAAAGACTATAAAAATACATCCCAACCATGCCTTTGAGATCTTCCCAATGGACAGAAGACTCTGTGTCGACAGACGGCTGAGTGGACTTCAACGTTGGTAGTTATAATCCCCTTACTCTCTCTTTTTCCTAAGATTTGCTTTCTCTTCTTTTCCCTCTATCGCATATTAGTGCTGATGAGCACTCAATAAAGTGTGTTTTGCTGTTTAAGTCCCTGGTGTGTTGATAACCTTTTGTACTTTAAGATCGAATAAAAGAACCACATAATGAATCCCACCTTGTGGACCGTGACACAAGGTAAGCTGAATAAGTGAGAAGGACAGACCTATAGCAAAAACACTAACAAATAAATCTACAATTCTTTTATGGAAAGTTTGCTCTTATTTGTATACACTGCAGGACACTCCTACTAATATTACAATTCTTCTTAAGGTTTGGACTCAGTGCTCTGTGAAATATCCTTCTACTAATGGTTTCAACTTTGCCACACTTTCAAACACTGGAAAGATCTTACTCCAGTGTAGGAAGAGAAATTTTCAGCCCAGGTAGACACTAGGTATCATTAAATCAGTGAAAGCGGGTTTCTCTAATGAAATTTTCTTTTCTAATTTTAAACATTAGAAATGTTTACTATTTGAACAGAAATAATAAGCCTTGAACCATACAAAGAAGAATGCTAGAAATAGATAAATATCACTTATGTTGCTTCATTATTAAGTTTACATAGAAATCTGTGTTGAGAAACCCTGCAAGATTATTTTAAGCATCTAATGTCACTTTTTTTTTAAAAAAACCCCAGGTTTTAAATGTCAAGTTTTCATTTTGAATTAATAAATTTGAATCTAAATCAAGGCACATGTATTGTATAGAAGTTTCATATTTTTCCTCTCTAATTCACTGTTTCCCCTACAAACGAAAAAGTAGCAAAGGGTCACAGATTTAATGCAGTTTCTGGTACATCCTGTATGGACTTCTGACATTATCACCTTGTTGATACAATCATTAGTCTGATTAACTCTCTTCCCCATGCTTACTGGGCTTGCACTTCCTTCCACACAAATACAAATCCTAAGGACACTATGCGACTTCTCATTAAATAATGCCAATAAGGGATGCTGTACACAAAATAACATTTTATTTTCACAACTTGTTTTTAACATAACTAATTTGGTAAAAAAATACAGTCCAGCTCACATTCAACACAGTACTTTCATAGTAGTTTCTGGCCACCTACATTTAATGCAAACTGTCTGCACTCCCCTTCCTTAATATTTTTTTAAGCTTGTCTCTTTTCTGTTTAAAATACACTTGCTGCTCTGCTCCATATTATGGCACCTGTTCACAACAACATGGCTCTCAGTTTGTCAGAAAATAAATCTTATGACAGTCTCATCTAGAACCAGTACAGTGAGTAACATTATTATCTTCTCAGTACTACATTTTCCTTCATCTATTTAAGAGTTAAGTGTTTGAGACCTCTGTCTGTTTCCTATGCCCAGAAAAAATGTCCTCAGTGCTTGATCAAAGTCATTTCTATGGTCTCAGAATTTAAAATAGCAAAACTAGACCTAGATGAATAGTTCAAGATCAATAGTTCAGTCTTGTAACACAAGAACACATGGAAGCCAAGAATCATTCTGCAGAGAAATTCAAGAAAAAAGCTGTTGCATATTTTAATTTTTTTTAAGTAACTGTAATTATTATTATTATCATCATCAGTATTATCTTTATCATTATTGAGTTTGTGAAGTTGAGAAAGCAATACTGTTAATATTCCTTGTATAAGACTACACTAAAATTGACTGTGATATCATAAAGGCACTAGCCTATCACTAGCAAGAATGATAAGCATTTCAGAAACAGCATTAGAGGATTGGTACTTTACACCCGGAAAAAATAAGAACTTACAAAGGACAAAATTTGTAGAGACAGTAAGCATTTAGGCTTGCCACTATGTAAGGACGATGCATCCATAGGAACGTGCAATGTTATACGACTTCTTTTCTAAAAGGTAATCGCTATCCATGGGGACTACTGAAAAGCTTCTGTTCATAGAAGTATTGATCTTCAGGTTCTGCAAAATATTGCTAAGAGCCTCTTGAAAGAAGAAAAAGTGCTAAAAAAATTTGTCCTTAGATAGATACTAATGCATATTAAGACATAAATAGCTACATCTACTAAAAGCAGAAACCTACTCCCACCATTACTCAGTTAATAAATCAATTGCTTGTGTGTACTAAGATCCCTATCTGTTCCTCAATGAAAGAGCAACCTCAGATATGCTTTGTCTACCAACAGGATTATTCATCAGATTTCCAATCAGTCAGCTCATTTTTATAAGCTATTTTCAAGATTATCTGAATATTACCAAGCATATAATTCAATTTTGTTGAATTATATTATTGATTGTTGGTATACCAATAAGACACAAGAAGGGAAGAATATATCCTAGATAGAGTCTGTAAGGGTGGCATTTTTGTTTGGTTTCCTTTACAAGAGCTTTGCAGCGGTTGCACTGCATAATGCATACTTGGATGACAAAAGGGATGACAAAATTTCTGTTCCCTGAGTCATTTCTTCAAGAAGAAGCCTGCTTTAGCAGTCCAGCTGTCCAAGCGTTCATGACAGCAGCACCAGCAGAACTTATATAAGAAACCAAACATTCTCCCTGTGAGGACCTTGCTTTCCACTGTCCAGAAGAATTAAAGAACCTTCACAGTCTCAAACACATTATAGATGTCCCTACTAATCAAGCAGGTGATAAATATAAAAAAGGTCATTCCACTTCTCTAAAAATTGCTTTAGGTACTTGTTACAGTCTGTTTACTTTCAAGCCAAAAATTGTAGATTTAGATAAACCTTTTTTTGTTGCCCTGAAAATTAAGCCTCCTGATAATATTTTCATAGTATTAGTTACTTTCCCATGAAAGTCCTGTAAACATAAGTTGTTTATCACATTCCTTTTAAGAAACGTCTTTTGATGGACATTTCACATGACCTGTGTGCTTGGGTATAACTTTTTTTAATCTGTTTTTCTCTCTTGATTCTGCTGTATTTCTTCAGTACTTCTCCTCACTCCTGAATTTCTCAGCTTCTCTGAGCTGAGCTCCTCCGGAATACTCCTTCAAGGGGAGTTCTGTTTATCTCAGTTCTCCGGGTCAAGAAGAAAACTCCAAAGCTCTCTAGGATCTTGTTTCTTGTGTTTATTAGGATATTATCACAAAACTTGATAGGTCTCTCCAGACTTTCTGCACAAGTTTAATTCACTACAACCCAGCACATTTCAGCTCTGATGGCACAAAATGGCCCCAAACTGTGCGGCCCTTTTATCTTTATATTTATTCTCATCCAATTAACAATAGACACATATATTATTTTTCTTAATCACCCAATGACCCAACACCTGTGTGCTGCACTGCAGCATTTTCTATCCAATCACCTACTACTACCCAAAAACCTCTAGAAGAAGAAAATGAAGAAGAAAGAAGAAGGAAAAGAGACATCCTAAATCCTCCATCTTGTCTTCTACTCTCTAAACTAGCTTAAACTCTAAACTAACTTTTTCATCCAGTGACTTAAGAAAACTTTCTAATCTACACACTCACACTTTTAGCTTTTCTATCTAACAGTTGTTTTCATGTATCACCATGAAAACATGCCCATAAATTTCATGTTACATGAAATTCAGTGTTCTCTTGGATCTCAGAGCCAGGCATCAGAGACAAGGGCACACACTCTGTATCTCAGACTGCAACACTTGGGAAGGTGCTAACTTAATTATCCAATCCCTGGTCATTGTTGAGAATCTATAAATACTGGAGTCTAAAGTCACGGGTTTTGTTCTGGGAAAAAAAAAAAAAAAAAAACCAAAAAAACCCAACCAATATTCTAACAATCAAAAAGGAAAATAAACAAAGTTTTAAACAATCAGAAGGCTCCAGTTTCAGGGTGATATTTTTTGATGTGACTCATACCAAATATGCTCTGACTACTCTGAAGACTTGCAGAATTTGCTTTTGTATTCCTCTTCTGAAAACAAAATTGGAAGGAAAATGAACTCCAGTAGGAAAAAGGGCTCAACCAATATTCCTGTAGCGCTTATAACGGTGCATTAACATCAGAATCAGTAACATCAGTGTTTATAAACTTACACGCAGCAATTACACTTTCTGTTCAACAGGCATTTTAAAGTGATGTCTATACCACAGATAAGTAAAGGATATGTCAACACACTTAAATTAACACAAACACCTGCTACTCCAGTCCCATGATATTAGGAAGTCTTCTGCACAACCTGCATAGATGTCCGTACTCCTACACCTAATGCTGCCATCCATCCAAGTGCTAGCCAGATTAATGCACCTTCAGTGTGCCACACATATGCACAGCCACTACAGCACTTCTAGCAAGGTCTGCAGTAGGCTGTAGGGGTAGTAGAGTAGCACTGTCCAGATCCACCCACTCATTAATGACAGACTTGAGTAGCTTCAAAAATTCAGAAATTCATACCACATGAATGTCAGCAAAAGCGACACCAGCTAGCTCTAAGAGCACATTGCCCTGTCACCCCAGAAGCATGCCACAGGCACATTCGAGAAGTCTTGTGGGCTTCCTTTCTCTCAAAACCATAAGCCTGTATTACACAAAGACATCAAATATGGACAGGACTTTTCCAACAATAGTAACAAGATGCCTATGGAAAATGTTAAACTATTCTCAAAAGCCTTTCTAAATTTACTAAAAAAGCTTCTAAGAGTTTGAATTAAATATCTGCAAAATGAGAAAAACTAAAGAGTCTTCTGAGTTGTACTGTTTAGGAAACTCAAGCTGCAAAAGAGAGATCCAAATCCATGCTGTGAATCAGATGACACATAAAGACATGAGTAAATCTTACATTCAAAAGCAGTATGCTAGCTATTGGACTGTTAATTCTATTCCACTTTCCAGCTCTCACTTGCCTCTTTGAGATTTTCTACCTTGCACAGAAAATCCAAAATATTTATTAGGAATATGAAAAACTCCCTCTAAATGAGACAGAGAAGTAGTCAAACTCTTCTAGTATTCCAATCCATTATATGTTTGCAGTGGCCATCTCTTAAGAATGGTTGGAAGGGACTCTTGAGATCTAGTCCACCTCCCCTGCTAAAGTAGATTCTCCTAAAGCAGGGTGTGCATGATCACATCCAACCCAGTTTTTTATCTGCCTTTAAGACCTCCATCCTGTTTTATCTCAGAATCAAGGGAATTTCTGGGAATGGGATTTACTGATAAGTGCAGTCTTTCAATTAAATGATATTAATTTTATTCTAGTTACATTTTGGTTTGGGGCTGTGTTGGTCCAAAACCAGGTTTCAATTCAGATAGAGTTAACATTTCTGAGAATGAAGTTCGATATTTGCATGCTACACCCTGCCCTGCATAAGTGGAGCACATCAGCTGTACTAAGTGCATTACACATAAGAAAATTCGGGTTTTCCTACAGGAGGAACAATTTGAGAACCACTTGATTTAGATGTGCTTTGATTAATTTTTCCCTTTCCTACTTTTGAGACTGAAGATATTTTTATTTAGCCACTCCAGCTCACTGTCTGCATCAGTCTTGTATCATTTAAGAAGCCAGATACAGGCAGCAGAGAGACTGTGTTGGGCTGCATGACCCCAGATGCACAGAATCAACATGCTGCCCTGACCGAAGATTTAGGAGTTTGAATGTCTTCAGATATTCCCTGGGCCTTATTCAAGTCTTAGCAGACTATGTTTCAGCCAAGAAATTTGAAAGACTACACCCAGGATCCACAAAGCCATTTGTAGATCTTCAAAGATGTGCATCTGGAGAGTCTCAATCACCCGGTCTGTAAAAATGCTGGCTGAAAATTATGTGTAACAGCCAGGTAAACAGCATTGGCCGTTGTCATGGTTTTAAAGCAGTAACTAAAAAATTACTAGAATACTTACTTATTTCTTGCTGTGAGATATGGATTACAACAAGAGCAAAACAGGCTTAAAACTTAAAAGGAATAAAGAAAATTTATTTACAAAACTACAAGAACACTAGAATAAAACTTTCAGAAAACTCCTTTTCCCCCACTACCCAACCATTCCCTTGTTTACCTGAAAACATAGAGACAAAAAACTTCGGAACTTTGGTGTTTAAACAGTCCCCAGTTCCTGCTAGAGTCTTTTCATCAGTCTTTGTAGAGAAGCAGAAGTCTTCTTCTGCTAATCTATGGAGTTTCTCACAAGAAAACTATTTCTGTTATAGTTTCTTATTTCTCTGATGCCAGCTGCCCGGAAAAATCTGCCATCAGATTTTTCTCCTCCCATTTCACATCACTCTGAAGTGTGTATGGGTCAATGAGTCTAGGGATGTCATTTTTAAGGATGAGTTATTCAAAGGCAAAAGTTCTCTTCATCTGTCTCTGTGAGCCTCCCTGGAAACAGAAGTTTTCTCTTTGCCTCAAGCGGCCTCAAATCTTCAATTATTCTCCCCCCTCTGTTCCAGCACCTCACTGTATCACAATTACTCCACCTTTTGCTCAAAATCCACACTTGGAGCACTCCATTCCTCCCAATATACTCTGACATGAATTAAAGGAGTTTTTTTCAGAACTCTATTGTCCATCTCCATAGCTTTAACAGAAAAATATTTCAGCTTGTAAAGTATCTCCTTATTCTCTACCTCTTCTGAAGCTTAATTATTTTCTCTACTGTCTCTGATAATTTATAAAGTCTCTTTACATGTTGATTACTCTCTTTTTCTTTCTCTGGAAAAAAAGGATTAATCTGCAAGTCTCATCTGGGTAATAAAAAGGTTAAAATCTTGCCCAGGCTTTGTAGATGGTTCTGTGATCTCTGTTGGAGCAGCAGCTGGAGTTGTCTGCAACGGAAGATTCTTCATGGCTGCTCTGGAGAGTGTGGTCACTGTCTCAGCCCGCTGCAGGTCAAGAGCTTTTTTCTTTCTTTACTCTGCAGCCTCTGGTGAATTCAGTCACAGCAAAAACTGCAGCCGAGCCAGGGACCGGCCTGGCCCAGCCAGAGCCCAGGGCAAGCCTCACAGGCCCCATCTCCTGGCCGGGAGCCGCAGCAGGCCCAGCCCAACCCCGCATGGCCTGGGCAGAGGAACGGGACGCCATCTAAAGCTCAGTTACCTTTCACAGCCAGGAAACAAAGAGACAAAGACATTTCTAGGCTTAGGTCTTAAGGTGGTATTCATAGGTTGATCTCACTTTTCAATGGTCAAAACTGCTGTGAATTCTTAGAAATGACCGATAATTGGTCAGGAGAAAAGACTCCCATCAGCCACCAGCAGCTTCAACTTCCTTAGCTCCCGAAGCTATCTTAAAGGTAAAGTCACTCCATGACAGCCGTCCACCTTCAATCTGTTAATCGTACCTTTGCACTGCCTCCACCTTGCTCCAGATCTTGGTGAGTCTTCTCTGCCAAGGTGATCACATGGGTTTTTTCACTGCAGTTTTTTCTTGTTGGCTGGCTTCCAGAGATACTCTAGATTTGTGACCATTTTGTGGCCATTTTAAAAGGGCTGCTTTTTGTGCTGTGTATTTAGCCAGACCAGATGCTCTTCTTGAAGAAATTACTAGCTTTAATCCTCTTTTCTCCTCAGATTTTATCTTTCAGGACTCCATTTTCTCTGCTACGCTGACTAAAGCTCTTTCATCTATTTAGCTCCGATTTTCCTACACAAACCAGATTCAATCTCTGTTTTAGTTTTCTGGTTTTTGGTGGTATTTTTTGTGTTTTTTGTTTTCTGGGATTTTGTTTGGGTTTTTTTGTTTGTTTTGTTTTTGCTTTTTTTTTTTTTTTTTTTTTGAAGAGGTAACTTCCAGTTTCCTGGCACTTCCTTTGCAGCTGGCTGTTTAGAATCATCAGGGAATATATGCATGGCTGGTTCTCCCATCAAGGACTTCATGATCCTTTCTGTTATGTTCTACATTGCCCATATATCTGCTGTTCTGAAAAAGTCTGGCAAATATTACTTAATCTTCACAGATAAAAACAACACATTTTTACCTACTTCTTGCAGTAAACATTGAACTTTCCCTTTTGGAAACTCCCAAACTCCATCTGCAAGATGCTTTTGTCCTAGCATGATTTCTCAGTCTACAAGATATATTTTCTATCCCAGTTCATGTGGGTGATTAGCAGAGACAGGCCTTCCACAGCATTATCAGTGAGCTTTGTATGTTGCACCAACTCTAAAATGTGTTTATAGAGCTTCAGACTGATTGGATTAATTCACAAGAATATATGCTTATCTGTGTTCCAGCCTGTCCAGCTATTCTTCTCTGCGACTTGCAAGTCCCAGTGAGAATGTAACTACTAGAAACCAGTGTTTCATCATGCTACCTGTTATTTCACCACAGAAGTTTTGGCAAGTTTGGTGAGGGAAATACAAATGTTTCTTCAACATTCACGTGGGTAGATTTATCATTCTTTATTCCCTCCTTTTAAAGTTAACCAATTAAAGTTTAATTGTAAAAAGACTAACACCTTCTTATGTTTTATATGTAATTTTATAGAAATAAGAATGACTGGACTTCTTTCTTCCTCTACAATTGAAAATGAAAGGAATTCTTCTTTTTGTGTGTTGTAGCTGGGCATCTAGCAGAAAAATCATTGAAACTACAAATTTTAGTGGAACAATATACTTGGTTTCCACAGCAAGCCTCCTTTTGTAGATTATTTGCACATGATTTTCCATGCACCAGTTCCCAAGTTTAAAATTTATTTCTCAGCCTCCTTTATGGGATATCCTTTATGGGATAGCTAGAATATAATAATCTAAATACAGCTTCAAGAGGAAACACAAAAGCAGCTGATTCTTATCTGATTTGTTTCTTTTAAAACAAAGTTCTTGTTTTTCTTCCCATCCCTCATGGGATTCAACTGCACATGTGCTTTAGATTTCCTCATCCCACCCAAGGATGCTTGAACAGGGATTTCTGTATTCCTTACTAGTCACCTGTCCCTGCTTCCACCAGTAGAATATTTCTTTATTTTGCTTGAGATTATCTGGAAACTCATCGTGTATCCATCTCCTGACACCCTTGCTGTTTTCAGTATGAACCATATAATGTAAAAAAAAACCCTAAAAAAAAAAAATCAGACTACAAATACATTATCATGTGAAATTCTCCACTCAGCTTTAATTTGTCAATGCATATGAAGAGTTTTGTTGAGTATAACTCATTCAGCTTTAATTTCTCATGCTGAATAGCACAATATTCTATAAGTAACATCACAGACACACGTGTGAGAAAAGACCATGGAATCATGCCTAGAGCAGTCTTCATAAATATATGATGGCATATTTTTGATCTTATATGAACATACAGAATTACTGTTTCTCCAGACCTGCTTGACATATTGTAAATATTATAATATATAATATAATATATATATAATTATATATATAAAATATAAAATTATATATAATTTATTAATAAATCCTAGCCTAATTAAAGTAATAAAAAATGCCACTGTGAAAAGTTTTGTGTGTATTTGAGATTATAAAACTTAATTCAGATATTTCCATTGCCCACATATTCAGAAAAAAAAAATAGAACACATAATTCTACCAAGTAACAAAAATAACCGTGCACCTAAGAGTCAGAAAGAGATTCACTGAGAAAGGTTTCATCTCATCAATGGAAAGCAAAATGCATGCAAATCTTAACATTCATGCAGATGAGCTTCCACAGTTCCACTTCCCTCAAAGTCTCTCCTCTTGTCAGATTTCATAGTTCTCATAGTAAAAAAGTGGGGGAAAAGGTAAAGAACAGTTTGACCTTTCACCATTTCAGGTCCCTGAGATGAATGGGAGGAGGCACAGAATATCTAGGCAAAGACTTGGAGGTTATGAGCTATTACTCTTATAAGCAGGATTCCCACAGACAGATACCCTAAAAGCAATGCTATATACAAATACTGGGCAGCTACTGCATTTTCACTCAATGTGGCTTCAGAACTAATTAATTCTGTCATTCATATTTAAACACAATTAACAGAAACTAATGTCACGTACACGTACCAGACACTATGTTTAATTTAAAATGCTAAATTGAAAGACTCAGAAAGTTATAAAAATGTAACAGCATAAATCTGCTGGGTTTTTTCCAAAACAGTGGAAGATATTCAACTTAATCTCCATCCTACCTCTAGAAATATTTACTAATTAATCAAATTATCTCCAAGGCAATTTCAAAATTCTGAAAACTCATGCCCATCTTAGTTTTAATTTAGAAACTGCAATATTAAGAAACTGTCGTGGTTTTAAACTAGTAACAAAAAAATTACTTATTTCTTGCAGTGAGATATGGATTAAAATAAGAGCAAAACAGGCTTAAAACTTAAAAGGAATAAAGACAGTTTATTAACAAACTACAAGAATAAGAATACCAGAATAAACTTTCAGAAAACCCTTTTACTTCCCTCTACTTGACCATTTCTTTGTACACATAACAACATAGAGACAAAAAATTTTAGAATCTTGGTGGTCAAAAACAGTCCTAATTTCTAGAGTCTTTTCATCAGTCTTTGTAGAGAAACAGAAGTCTCTTTCTGCCAATCTATGGAGTTTTTAGAGTTCACTCCTCCCATCTCACACTACTCCGAGGTGTGCATGGGTCAAATGAGTCCAGGGATGCTATTTTTAAGGAGAAGTTATTCAAAGGTAGAAGTCTTCTTCATTTGTTTCTGTGAGCCTTCCTGGAAAACAGTCATCTCCTTGCCCCCTCAAGGCTTTAAAATCTTCACTTTACTCGTAATTTCCAGCAACTCACAGTATCACAACCACTCTCTCTTTTCTCTAAAGTCCACACTTTGAATACTCTATTCCTCCTATACTCTAGTCATGAATTAAAGGAGTCTTTAAACTACTAGTGTCCATCTCCATAGCTGTAACAGAAAGACATTTCAGCAGCAAGTATCTTCTTTCTCTCTCTTTCTTATTTAAACTTAACTCTTCTTCACTGTTTTTGGTGGTTTTATGATGTCTTATATGTTGATTGTCTCTCTTTCTCTGTCTTTTCTAAGGAAAAGGAGTAATCTGTTTGTTTATCCAGGTAGTAAAAGAATTAAAAGCTTTAGAAAATCTGCAAAAGTTCATGGTGTCAGGTTTCAGTCCAGCAGCAGAAACTGAAAACCAAGCTTGGCTGACCAGCTCTGCTTCCCCATGCCCCCCCCGCCCCTTCCCTGCGGCCTCGTTCCGGCCTGGGAGGGTGGGGGGGGAAAGCCAAGACAGAGCTTGTTACCTGATCAGCAGTCGGAAATCAAAGAGAGCGAGAGAGCTCGGAATGTACTTCTTAAGGAGGTGTTTACAAGTTGAATTAACTTTTTAATGGTCAGAACGGCTGTCAGTTCTTGGAAATGACTGATAATTGGTCTGGAGGAAAAACTCCCATCAGCTACCAGTAGCTTCAACTTCCCCTCTCTCTGATCTGTCTTAAAAGTGAAGCTACTCCATGACAGAAACCGAATCACATAGCACATAGAAATGGTCAACACCACAATTAAGTTGTTATATAACTAATATTTAACCAAAGTTTTTTTCTGCCTCTAATGGAGTTAATGGTTTCTCATAGAAGTGATTTCCATAAGGTTGCTTTATCCTGGATACCCACATAAATATGAAATTCTGAGGTTTTGTCAGGTCCTTCATTTGATTTTTAATAAACCTAATTGAATCAGACAGTTTAAAACCTAAACCAAAACACAAACAGTTTTGTGGCTGACTATTTCTAACTACTAAAATAGTAGCTATACCCTGGGAAAAAGAACTATATGTGATCATCAAGGAGATAATTTTGAAAACTGAATATAGACATAAATGTAGGTAAAAATATTAACCTCTAGTAAAACCCCTTTTTATTATTTTTTTCTTTGAACTATTTAGTTTTCATTACTTATATCAATCTGAATTGCTATAAACATCTCAATATATCTGAACAGACCCACGTACAGACCTTGTAATTTCTCATTTCCCATAACTTTGTAATGGTCTGTTCTTCTCTTTTGGTATTTTGATTATTTGTTTGGACCATCAGTATACCAATCACCATTACATCCCTGATTTGGAGAAGCAAATTAATTTTTCCCAGGTTCTAGTGCAAACATATAAAATTCAGCAGTACTGACTGAATAAGATAGTATTAAAATCAGGGAAGAAAAATTAAAAAGTAAAAAAACCAAACATACAGCACATAAGCTTATAACTAACTTAACTCTGTAATAGATCAGCCCATATTCAATTCAGCCTTGCTTAAGAATACACAATAGTGGTCACACAGTCTTCATGTTCATACTGCTTGTAGAGTTTAGAAACCATGATAGAAAGAGCTTGACACACATTTTAGGTACAATTTACTCACAATGGAAACCTTCTGCATATGGGTGATGTAGAAAAAGAAAATCTTATTGTCAAATTCAATAGAAATACTTAACCTAGAAAAAAACGTTGTCATTTATTCCTTTAGTCTTCCCTTTGCACTTAACATTCTTCCTCAGGGAGATCAGAAAGCTCAGAACTCAGATATCAGTGGAGTTGAGTGTAGAGCTATCCTCATCCATCAGACAGAGAGCCTAAGCACCTATGCTCAGACTTCTAGTTCTGTTTTGAGGACAAACACCTAAAAGTACTGTGATTTGAAGGTAGGCAAACTTTAAGTAAAATGCTGACATCAAAACAGAAGCATTAATTCTCTTAACTGGTTTATGGGTAAGATTGCCCTCCTTTTCTAGGGCAATTTGTTCCACTGAGCATTTGGGAATTGCTTGTGGTCTGTGGGGGTGTAGATTTGCCTGCCTTGAAATAAATCCAAAATAACAGCTAAACAAAAAAATTAATACAAATACCTCAGATATGTGTCTAAGCCCAGATATTTCAAAGGACATTTAGCTTTAAGTTTTAATAAATTGATTGATTTCCATAGTTTGACATGATTTATCACTTCCAGACTTGACAACAGAAGCATGATATGGAGGTGCCATCTGGGATGGGTAAAAAAATACATGCCAAAACAGAAGAGAACCAAAAACATGGTAGGGAAAAGGTGGCAGAAAAATAAGGTTAAGGCAAAATGAAGGCAAAAGTTATCCCAAAATATTGGATAAGCCTATTACAGTAAGACAACTTTACTCCTCTATTCTCAATTCAGAACCGGACTAGCTTCCTATGCTATGACTAAGCAGTGTCTCTCTCAAACATTTAGGAGTAACAATCCACCTTATAAATTGGGCTGACTAGTGTTGACCAGGCAAGTAACATACTGGAAACAACCCTCTCTTTGTACCCTGAACCATTTAGGAGGGTAGGCCCCTCCTTCCCACACATGCCTGCATGGAATCCTCACCAACCAATGATCAATGTTGCAAGTTTCTCAAATCCTTCCTTCTACTTAGGTTATAGCAACAAGTGTCCATGTCTCTCAGCCTCAGTATGGACACTTCGTTTCCTTAAAAGTTTAAAAATATTGAGTTTTCCTTAACTATAGTAGCAAAAAACTAGTCTCCTAACCTTGAAAATATTTACACCTCTACCCTAGGAATGAAGGGACCTTTTTGCCTCATGGAAACAGTTCTTCCCACAGCTCAGCATTTGGGTGCACCCTTCAGCATCCTCAGAGCTGAGGGTCAAGATGAGTATCTTAAATTTTTCTGCCCTGTAGCGAGGGAACATGAGGCTGCTCCACCATTTTTCTATTACTCAAGGTTTAAATGTTGATCTTCTTAACTTAATGTTTTGCTTTTTTTAATTTCAACAACCAATTGCAGGGGATACTACAGACAAACAATGCCTTTATGCCAGGTACTGATGACCACTAACATGCAGGGGTAAGCTGAACTCATCTCCTCTCTGTAGCATTCCCCAAAAGCATCTATGCCCTATCCCACCTAACCTTGCAGAACTGTTGAATGAATCTCTGCAGTAGTGCAAAAGACAAAATTTCTCCTGCAACTGAAAAAATGCCTTTAAGCCTGCTCTTTGAATATGAATGACCTACAAACTGTGGTTTGAACTTCTAATTGTTACAGACCAGAACACATAATGAAGTTCCATATCGGGGTCTGTATGCAAAAATTGATAAACATGTTTGCAGACACTCTGTTACAGATAGCATATCTTCCAGAGCATACTGCATATTCCATTTCTTTTTGAAATTGCTCAGCACTGCAGCATCCAGTTGCCAAAGATCTAGAACTCTCCATCAGCAACTGCTTGTGGCAAATTCTCCACCTAAGCAAGACAATATAAGAATTAAGACAATCTGCTTTTAGTCTCTATAATAATTTTTCTTCTTTCATTTTATACAGTTACCTAACATTTCTGAACTTTCTCAGTACAGAGGTGATGCTGAAAGAGGTTGATAGTCAATGAGACCTTGTGTTCCTCCATAAATATCACCCTGTTGTCACAGGATGATGCTTCAGTCCAGAATTAGCTGAAGTGTGCCAGGGTTGTATACAGTCCAGAGATTTGGAAAGCAGCAGCCTGATTTATTATCAAACAGATTCTACTTGGTGATTACTCTTGTGTAACTATAATGATTTATCGTTTTAGTGAAAACATGAACGAGTGTCACCTTCTGAGGAAAAGACATTTCCATAATTACCTTTTGTGCATGTAATGCAGTGTGGCTGACCACCCTACATAATACCAGGGAAAAGTATATGGAAGGGTGAAATCATTTCACTATAAAATCCAAATCAGCTGTTTCAGGAGTATCAGCTGTAAAATGAACATACATACTTTTTGATATCACCTCTATTTATCATGAGAACGAATGCCCTCATACTACATAGCCAGGTGATCCACGCTTCCCCTTTCTCTTAAAAAAACCCAAACAAAAAAACCCCAAAAAACCAAACAGAAACCCACAAATGTTTGATGCCTAAAGAAAACAGAAATTTTACTACAGTGCAAGGGAAAAATTTTAGTACCTATTTTGCTTCTTTATTGAAAAACCAGAACAGAAGATTATTGTAAACATACAAGAAATGCAGCCTAACAAGCAGAGGTAAGGGAAAAAAAAAAAAAAAAAAGAGAGAAAAAAAAATACAGACTAGAAAAAGCTAAGTGTCTTGGCTAAAAATGGACTCATTTGTCTAGGAATACACCTGCATGTGTATTTTAATACTGGCACAAAAAAAAAAAAGACAGATACAGCAAATAAATGAAAAATTACATCTCTGCCTGGTTTTATTTTTCTACTCTTTTCCTCCATCTCTGAAAATACTAACACATACAGATGAACTAAAGCAGCAGCAAAGCTCTGCCAATTTGCCAGCACTCTTTTTCTTCAATTAGATGGCTTTTCAATTTCCATGACAAATTTCAACTGTACTGAAGGGTAGGAAATTAAAAATTCTGGAGACTAAAACCTTCCAATTTTGTAGAAGCCAAGTGTAAATAACAGGCAGAAATGAGCAGAAGAGTAAACACATCCAGTTGGGTGTCTCACATGCCCTGTTATATATTTTTTAGTAGAGGTCTGCATATGAACTTATATATCACACACAGAAAAAAACCTTTAAACAATTAGCTGGTATGTGTAACCACACTTCTGCAGATGAAAAATCCCACACATGGAAAGAAAATTCAGAATGCAGAGTGAATCAGTAGTTGGCCAAATATTGTCACTGTTGGACACGAAATTATTTACACAGACACCACTCAAGGTGTGGTAGAGGAAAAGGAAACTTTATTTTGTCATTTCAATATTTATAGATTGTCGACAATTACCAGGGATTGGATAGTCAGGTTACCACCTTCTCAGCCACACTGGTCGTAAGAAATGTCCATCAGAAGACATATCTTTAATGGAATGTATAAACATCTATGTTTATGGTTACTTTTCTGGGAAAGTCTTTAGAAACTATGAAAACAATGTCAGAAAGCTTGATTTTCAGGGAGACAAAATATGACCGAAATGGTTTTAGAACATTAGCCATACTCTGGCTAATACATAAGTGAAGCTAAGAGTACCAGCTAGAAAGGACTAGCTCTGGCTTCACAAATACTTTTACATAGTCTTTAAATTTCCAATATTCTAATTTAATTATTTGTGCACTTATTGTATAATTGAATCCAACAATCTACCACTGGAAATATATCAACAAGATGAAGAGGTACTTGACAGCAGTAGCACTGTGATATGTAGATGCACGGTCCTTTGCCTTTTCTTAATTTTTTCCCTTTTTAAACTCTGCTCTTAGTACCAATTTACACAAAAGTTAACAGTCCAAATACCTCTGCACATTTTGCTCATCCCTAGCATCAAAAGAGATGTTTGCACCAGCTCTATTATTTTTTGGTCACTCTGTGATTTGATCACCTCAGTCTTCTTTGGAAAAATTTATAAGCACAAGTTGCTTCCTTCACTTCCAACCTTTTAAGGAACTTGGAACATCATCAAAAGTAATGCCAACTTATGCACTTGGCTTATCCATTGTGTGTCATAGACACAAATGTGAAGGGTCTAAGAAGAAACAGTATTTTGGTGGCTGATGCTACCTTCACTTAACAAAAGAGAGAAAAGTACCTGTAAAAGCGAGGAACATTCTCTATTTCCCTCACTCTTAAATAGATACTGGGCACAGGAGAACCCAAGAAGAGATTTGTTATTTGTTTTGTCTGTTTTTCCCCTGCATAGACACTCAAATAAAATGGTAAATCTCAATCTTCTTGTCATTTCAATATTGCCAAACCATGATTGTGATCAATTAAGGACATCCTAACTTGATGTCCCTTATGCCTTCAAGTGTGATATCAGAGAAAATACTTCTTGCATTTCCTTTTCAGCACAGTCGCTTCACCCCAAAATAAAATGACGATTCATGTTTCTTTCACGTATTTCACAAATCAGGCATCTGTTACACAAATAGTGACTGTAAGTAACACACAACACAGAAAATTAATGGATTAAAATACAATGAATAAAAGTTTAAGAAAAATAATTAAGCAGCCTTTTAAGTATTCTATTTATTTAGTGACTCAAAAAACTTAAATATATAGTAAGACCTGTTTATAACAATAGCAAACAATTGTTATTTTCAAAATGGAACTACAACACTGGTGAGGATTTAACTTATTTTAAAAAACTAAAAATTAAATGTTAATAATTAAAATTTAGGTAAAGTTTAAAAAAACATTTCAGGTTATATATATGACTTTTTTAAAAAAAAACCTAAATTATGGAATCAAATTCCCTTTTTTTCACATAGGTGCACACAAAATATATACTCAAAGAATAGTACAATTTACTTAACTCATTATTTAGCCTACCATCTAGCCATTAATGACTCATATCAAAGTGAACTATCATATGTAACATGTATTTCGGACACTCTTGACACATGCAAACAATAGCAAGAATTCTGTTAGGTAAAATTTGTTCTCCAAAGTCGCTCCTTTTCCAGAAAGTTCATAGTTCCACTCTTGTCTTTAATTCCTTGAATGCTTTGTTAGTAGATGTGCATGTATAAACACATACACACAAACACATCTATAAACCAAAATCCTCAAGATTCCAGAATTTAAAGTTGAATAACACACATAAAAACAAAACTATGATCTTCTTAGCCTGTATAAAGCATTTAATTTGAACCTTGTTGTAAAAATGGGCTAAAATTTGATTTAAAATTGCCTTTAAACTCTGAGGGTATGTGTTGTTCTAACTGAAAGATATGCAGGTTCTGAATGAGAATAAAACCTGTGGAGAACCATGTAAATACAGAACCATGTGGAACAGGCTCATATTTAACCTTCTGAGCATCTCAAATATGAAATAGACTTCATAGATGGAACATTTACATGAGAAAGGCAAACTCAAGCATATACACTGTAAATGACTTAACAACCTGAATATATGAAGTTCAGCTTACGGAAGAAAAAAAGATGTACACTTTCTATGAGGTTCGTAAAAGATTATGCAGGCTGGATTATTGTTTATGGCAACTGTGGCATAAAGACTTTTATAAGCCAGCATGTATTATCTTTTCACTCTTTACAGACACATCAGCACATTTGTCATGTAGGCAGACACAAATAAATGTTTGAATTTAGAAGCTCTCATTTCAAAAAAGTTAGGAAAAAAGGTGAGAACAGATACTTGTGACAGTCATCCATTACATAATGTCAAAGCCCCACTATTACTGCTGACCTTTCCTAGATGTCACGGTTTTTAAAATACATTTTTGAAAATAAATTTACTCATTTACAAACTACTATTTAGATTTCTGCTTTTAGATTTTAAGAAATAAAACAGAGCTTTCAGGAAATCTAGCTTTCATCTTGGCCAATGTTTTTATGGATCATTTTACTGTTACTTGAGGTGAGCAATAGCAAAGTAAAGCTCACAAAACAAATCTATGCAGAGTCAGGCCTTCTCTGTCTGTGAGCCTAGTGTTGCTGCAGACAGAGCAATAAAGTATTTGCCCTTCTATAACCCCAATGAGTGCTTCTTCCCTAATCCATAATCATTATACAAGCACTGTTCCAACCGGCAGCTTTGAACAATTTTACTCTTAGGCTTCTCCATCAACAGCTTGAAAGGCTTTCACTTGCTCTGTTCTTCTTTATTCTTCTACACAAAGAAAATTGCTGAGACACATCAAATACTGGTTTGTTAAAGATATTATCATATCAAACTTGATTATTTAAACAACATGCTCTTCCTATAAAGTACAGAGCACAGAACTATGGCATGTGGAATTGCAATTTTGATGTACCCACAATGGTGACGATGTCTAAGTGCACAGCCCCAGCTCATGTTTAAATGCACATCCTGTCTGATGCACTCTGGAAGCACTCTAACCCCACTTTTACAAGGGATTAACTTCCACTAAACTGGTAGAAACAGGACTCTCTTAATACATGTTCTGCATTTCTTTTGTGATAACTTTAATTTCAAATGGATGTCTGGTTTTGGTTTGGATTTTTGTTGGGTTTTGTTTTTTTTTCAAGGAAGATTATCTTGTGTTTACAAACTATTTTCCAGGCATACACTTGTAAAAGACAGGACATACACATATTTTGGCCCAAAGAAATTTTTGAAAAAGTTTGCAAACAAGAAGTCATTATTTAATGTTTTCCTTTTTAGAAAGCTTTCCTATTACAAAACAGTATCTGGTAATCTTGCAATATATGATAATACTCCAAAAGAACATTTTATTTATAAACTGTAAATCTTTCCAAAAATAAAGAGAAATTTGTAAACAAAATATTTTAAAATATGCTTTTGCTATAAATGAGTTTTTTACTGTTGATTACATGTAAAATGAAGCCTATTGTCTTCCCAGTGAAAATGTGTGCACAAACTAATATATTTCAATAGACAATTAGGCATGAGAGACGAGGAAACAGACAAAAATAACTGAAGTGCATCAATGGTCAAAATTTAGTTTGAGGCATTCCCCTTGTTTTCCAGAGAGAAAAATAAAATAAGAAGGATTCAGCTGATGAATCAACTATTTAAAAAGAAATAAAAAAATCGAAGTGTTAATGTAAAGGAAATAAAGTTATAAAATTCTAATTGAAAACTGTGGAAAAGTAGGGTGCAAACTGCTCCAATTTGCTTCCATATTAAAAATATTTGCTATGCAAGAGAATTTTTTTCCTGATTCCCACACACAATAGCAAAACTAGAGCTTAAGGAATTTTGTAAGATAATTAAACAACAGCTATATAGATTGTCTTGTTTCTACCCTTTTTCGTCTTATTATTGAGCTATGCTGAAAGCCTCTCATAGATAGTACTTCACTGTGTGCGTTTTCTTCAAGATATGAAAACATGGTTTATTAGCTTGTGAAACATCTGCATGTTTTTACAAAAGCTGGCTAATGCAAAAAAAAATCAAATCAAACAACATAAGTAGAAGCATTAAATGAGATATTTTTTTACATTATTACTATGACAAAAACTGTGTGAAGAAAAAGAAATGTTAAAAGAAAATTTCTTCTGTCCGTACATGAAATGCTGAAGTGTTCAGTCCCTTGCCAAACAAATGCAAACTAGCACACAGAGTATCAACGAGTTAAACCACAGCAAGCTTTATTTCTTCCCTGAAATTCCATCAGTCTGTTTTGCAAGGATTGAATATAGCTTTTGCTTTGCTTCCTACTTTTGTTCCTACCTCTTTCAACCATAATACCAGATTAGAAGACAAGACCTGAATATGTTCTTTAGTAGTTTCCAAATCTTAAACAATTCATCCTACAAATTAAAACAAAGGCTTCAGTCACCTCACAGCTGATTTGGAGCTGCCCAAACTGGCATATCCAAGGAAACATTTTTTGAATAATGGCTATCCTGAGGTACTCTAACAGAACTGTAAGTGAAGTAGAGGGAAAGAAGAGAAAGAGAAGATCTGGGAAGGAAAAATATGAAGGAGTCATAATGGTGGGCTTGGAAATAAGGGGAAAATTTAACACTAGATGTAGGGATAGTAAAGACATGCTGGTGGAAAAAAAAAATAGAACACTTTTGATTTAGAAACAACAAATCTTCTCTGAAGATTTGTTGAAGAATGTTAGAAGATATAGAGGTAAACCAGTGGTGCTACAACGCTGAAGACAAAATAAGAAACTTCACCAAAAATCAATTTGAGAAGACTGTTTAAAGGCCTAAGACTGAAACCCAGTTACCTACTATAACATCACCGATATGATTTCTGGGCTCAGTTTGTATTTTTTTTCTGATTGAAGTGAGAAGAGGTCAGCACAATTATAAACCTCTTAAACGTACAGATTTCTCCCTCATTAGTGAATTCAGCCTACTGATACATGTCCTAACAGAGGAAAGTCGTGAACTTCGATCTATGAATTAGCAGCATAAACTACAATGGTGGCACCATCAGACACCTCTGAATGCAACCTCTCAAAAAGAATCTTTAGGACCTAAATTATTTGTCAGGATATCAAAGATGCCATAGAAGATGAAAGCAGACAGCCCAAATTCTGTATATTAAAGGTTCTTGTTGTGTGACAGCTTTAAACACTAGCAACAAAATTTAATATTTATTAATATTGAAATTTTGATTATATATAAGCTAACATGAGATCTTCTTTCTAGTAGTCTAGGAAGGCAGATAAAATCTGAAAGCTTAATTAAAGCATATACAAGTTTTTTTACAAATCACAAGGTCAGTCTTACCTGAAATGATTTTACTTTTCTGTATTCAGCTGAATAATATTACTTCATTAATTAATAGGGACAGTACTGACTCTAAAGGTAGTTAATTTTAAACTGTATTAATGAAGACTATGAAAATCCACTCTAAATAAATCACAGCAGACTAAGGCAGCATCAGATCTCTATGGCCTGGGACAAAGGCTAATTTGGAATTAAAAGGGATAATATGACCTATATAATAAGGGGCCAAAAAAAGGACAAAAATAGATGCATATTTATATGTAGCTATGAAGCTTATGAATATTTTGATTATCTGCTTTAAAACATCTGGTTACCTACATCTTGCAGTGGAACTAAGTAAAGAGAAATGAAACATACCTGTATTAGAGAGAGATCTTCAAGCTTCAGTCTGAAGAGGTAGTTTCTAGGGTTAAAAAAATAGCAGATAAAAATTAATTATTACTAATGTTTAAGCAAGAAAACAAAATGTTACCACTGTTTAAATAAAAACATGATTAATGACTACAAACGCAGAAAAAAATTTAGGAGTGACAGTTATTCAGGACTTCGAATTCTTTCAGAGTCAGTCTATATATGCCTTTCGGATAAGGACTAAGCTAATTTCTAAAACAGATTTTCAGTCTGAAGGACTGGCTGAATGTGAATGTAGTAGGTATATGTACATCTGATTCATTGCTCCAGTTTTCCTTTAGAATCAATGGGAAGGAATACTCAGTGCTTTTGGCAGATTCATATCACCAGCATTGGATACCTACATCAGAATATATGGACAGGAAGATTGAAGCTCTGCATTTCTCCCCACAAAGAAGGGAACCTCATGAAATTAGCTCAGCCACATATATGTAAAGTTTGAAGCACACGATCCCAGTATGATGGTGAATCAGTACAAGTCCCTGAGTTTTCACAATTTTGAGAGAAGTCTTGCTCTATATGGTCTAATTTCTTTGAAGCCTAAGGTTTTTTTTTTCCCCACAGACAGCAGGAGCAAACAAACCAAGCAGTTTTCAAAAGCCTGTACATTTATTGCAAAAAGATTTCTCACTCGGCGTTTTCTGTACAGCAGCATCACTGCACCTACAGACCTTGGGAGGAGCCCAGGCAAACTACAAGTAAGACATATTCCTCCCCCACCACTGTTTTTTTTTCTTTCTTAGTTGTTATCACACTTCTTTTTCTTCTTTTCATTATTCATTTCTTTCTACTGCATCTTCACAGATATAACACCCCCAGTCCTCTTCTGTCTGTCTTTCACCTTATGTAAAAAATTCTGATTCTCCAATGCTACTAGAGTGATTGTTTTACAGATGAAAATAAAAAGGATTTTACAATAATAATATAAATTACTTCAATCTTAATTTATTAAGATTGAATCTTAATATATTAATAACAATCTTAATTTATTCATAACAAATATGTAACAGTAATTTATAAGATTTTTTAAAAATCAATTAAAGTAGCAAAAAAAAACCCGGATGATAAAGAGATGGGCAAATTTACACTTGAACTTTAAATATTTGCAATATTTATGAATTACCAGCAGTATTAGATCCATGTAGCTTAGAGGTGTGTAATCAAAATTAAAACTAGGCCAATTTTTTGAGATAAAAATTGCAATTCTTTCCAAAGAGGTATCAGGTATTGTTAATGGGCACAGATGGTCAGAACCTATAGTTTACATCTTTTTTTTTTTTTTTTTTTTTTAATGAGACAGCAGGGAAGGGGAAAAAACAAAAATAAATTGTGTTTAACTCAGAAACACAACCACCATGGCCATCATGGCTATCTTTATTTATGAACTCTCAGAAACAGCTATGAGTATTTATTTATTGGCCCTGGTATATATATGGTCTACTTAAATTGCGCTGTGCAGGAACCATATCACTAGTCTTTCCTAGGAGTAGTGCTAAAAAGTTTCTCAAAATGCAGGAGGCAGGTTATAAAGGGCAAGAATTCATATGAAAATAAAATAAGGACAGAATATTTTTTATTATACCGCTAAATCACCACAAAGAAATAGCTAAAATACTTGGGTTTGTGTCATGGGGAGACCTGAAGTGGATAAACAAAGAAAAGAGTACTTTGCAGAACAAAGTGTACACAAAACTTCACCAACAAGTTACATGCAAGTGGACTTGAAAGACTTTCATCAAAACACCAAGAAGCAATGCATTATAGTCTTTCTATAAAGTCTTCTACACTTCCTCTGTGAGGACAAAAAATACCTCCACTTCTGCACAATGTCTTGCCCAGAAGTATTCAGCAGGGAGCACAAATACTTGGTCTGCTCCTCATCTCGGTGCATTTAAGCTTCCATCACCCATCATTGTACTTCTTTCACTCCAGTATCAAAGAAACAAACTTCACTGCTGTAGCAAGACAAATTTTTTTTTTCTTCAGCATCTTCAGCAGATAGAAACTGCTTTCTTAACTCAGTGGTATCAGACTAACAAGAATGGCACATAAATGTCCCATATCACTCTACAAATAAATGCAGTCTCTGCTGCAGAATATGTGAGCAGTCTGGTCTCACACATTTAGTTTTCAGGAAGTAGTTAATACATATTTCATTTGCTATGTAAACTTTATCTTCAGATATCTGCTGTAAATTTATGCCTGATGAGGCCTTTTTAGGACAGATTATCAAATTAATAATGTCTTTTTATCATCTTTCAATCTGACATAATTTCAACCTATTAAAAAGTAAGCTATTGTCCCAAACTGTAAATATTCTAAACTAATAAATGCCAGCCTGAAGAAAAACAGACACTCAACAATTCTCTTATATTTTTCTTCCTAGAAAATTAGATTTTTATCCTATTCAGTAGAGCACAACACTTCTACACAATATATTCAGTGTGAAATTAGAAAAATTGACCCACTAAGTCTTAGGAAAACTAAAATGTCTACATTCACGTGAATGATCAAGAGGAAGAGCTAATTAGTATACATTTTTCAATTTCCTGTAGCTGACAATAACCAATTAAAATATTTCTAGCTTTGGAAAGCCAGAAGAAAGAAATTTAAACAAGAAAAGCTGTGCGCAAGAGACAATAAAAATACCTTAGTAACATAAACTGGAAAAATGGACAGCACAGATTGACTGTGACTACATAAATAATCCTGGGCTAAATCAAACTAGCACTCAGAGAGCAATAAGAGCTATTCCTACCTAGATGGCTCACTTCAGTAGAACTTGTAGGACTACGTTTAGTTTTACAAATCCAACAGTTTAACATTTTAAAGCATGTATTTCTAGCATGTGAGAACTCATTCAGAAAGCACATATATGAAAAAAATGTAAAAAACAAATTAAAGAAATTAGCATGACAGTAAAAAAAATCGCATATGGCATAAGAGTAAAAATAAACCCACAAATGTAGTATTAGTAAATCTGGCAGTCCAAAGAAAAAGTAATTCCCAATTTTCATGACATGCTCAGAGCCATTATGCTCCTCACAAGACAGGTGACAACATTTTTTCAAAGTGTTATTAAGATTATGCCTGGACTGCCATTTTTCAACCTCTGTTCAGCTTTATTCCAGAGCATTTATACTTTGAAGGCAACAAAGAATGAGAAAGAAAAATGAAATTACATTTCTGAAGCACAGGTATGACCTCTTCACACACAGCCCTGCCTCTTTTCCAAATATGGTGGCAATAAGCAAGAAAAAAAACAACTTTGGAACTAAAAAAAATACAACACTGGAACTAAATAGATTTGACACTGGCAGTAATTGGCAAATTTGTTTCTATTTCATGCTTAATGAATGAGGAAAGCAAATACGTTACATAAATCTGCAAACAGAAGGACACTTAATGAGAAGAAAACATAACACTGAGATAAACCAGCGTCCTTTACTCCTTCAGAGATACAGCATTCTGCTTTACATTCACAGCACTGAACAACTCTTCTAGCTCAGCTGTTATAATTGAAACCTATTAGTCAAGAGCCTGCTGAAACCCAAAGGTAAACACTTCCACTGGTATCAGTGGGAACTGAATGAAAGCACATATAAAACATGCTCCAGTCACCTCATTCACAACAATATATTTCAATCTACTGCAGCGAATACATTCAGTATGACTACAGCTAAAAGTATATAACTAATCTTCTGTATGTTCCTGAACAAGTCCAAGTAAAAAAACAACTGAAAATACATAAAGATTCAAAAGTACATCATGTTAGTAATCGTTGTCACCATTACATTTTACCCTTTTCTTTGTGAAACTGTAAGCTATAAAAGCTGAATAGAACAACAATAAATACTTCTGCATTAAACACAGACATGAATTAGAAGAACATTAGGATGGCACACACAGTTCAGGATAACATGGATTCAGGATTAAGCCTTCTTTAAAAATATGACAAAATATATATCATAATATTGCAGAAAATCTCCACAACCCATCCTAACCCGCATCGTGCATTTGCAATTGAAAGCCTGAATCAATAAATGGGGGTTGAATCAAACTCAGACACTCAAGGTATGACCAGATAAACTGCCAAATCTCCTGGAAATAAACTTAACAAAAGATTCCTTCCTGTTCACTTTCAAAAAACTAATTCACATAAAAGAAGAATATTTTATTCAATTCACTGGGAAAAAAAAAGGTAAGATTGAAAATGTAAAGTATAAACTCTGCAGGAGTCAACTATTAAGCAAAATTCCACAATTCCACAATTAAGATGGTAAAGTTCTGAGTGAAAGACAATTCTAGTTTTGCAGTATAGTAAAGTCAGCAAGTGAAAAGAAAATTTAAAAAAATGTTAAGGGCAAAAGGAGATAATCAATATAAATAGAACTATTATATACTAAATTTATTTGGTTAAATCATGAATCTATAGGAAAAATGTCTGAAAAGTCAAGGATGACACATTGGAAATAAAAGAAACCTAATCCAAGTGTTCTACCTGAAACATTTATGAAAATGGTCCAATTAAAATAACAAAAAACAGAATGGCCAAAAGTTATATTTATCTTCATTTTGCACGAAATGGAAGCCACAGCAAACGAGATTAATGAAATGAGAGGCTTACTGATAAATGCTAAAAATGTAAAAACAGCATATGCACAGAGATAAGTATTTCTGACTAGTAGGTCATGTTGATCCCTCCTAAAAATTACGAATAAATGATTTTTGTTGTTCTTATTGCTCTTTTTAAACAACTTCTAAAATTACAGGTTTTCTTGAGGAATGAAGACTAACCACATTTTACTAGCATTCAAGGTGGCAAAGGGAAGATTCACATAATCATGAGCTGACCAGTGAGACAATGAGCTTGTCAACCAGAATAAGAAAAAATACTGTGGGAGCCAATTATGGCAGAATTCAAATAAAAATTGAATTAATCCACTCAAGGGTCCTGTGAAATCTGATTTCCTTCTCTCATGCTTTCTCCTCTGGATTAGTAAACTTTACTTTGCTTCCCTGTGGCTCCTCATACAGCCTCAGCAATGCTGGAGATCCTAGAACACAGCACTCCTGCATAGATGTTCAGCAACAGCCAGATGTCACTTGTATGTATGTATTTCTTGCCATGGGCTTCTCCAGAAGAAGCAAAAAAGTATCAGGGGCCCCTGCAGCTCTGGGTTCACCTTCCTCCTGAAGTCATGCCATGTTATCTCTATTCTATTAACATCTTCCTCTGCTGGCCTTGATTTTTCACACACAGCACTCAAGTTCCTCCCAACTGGCAATGGCCTCACAATATTTGAAAACTGTCTGTCTCTGATGCATGCAGGTCAAGGATGTTTCTGAATATTGTTTTAGTCCAGATGAGTTTGAGAGGTTATTGAGTTATTTATTTAGTAAGCTGTTGGATATAACTTTATCCTGTTAAAAGTGAGTCCTGTATTTCATAAATGTGGCTAACCAAAACTTCAATTTTTTTTTTTTTTTTTTTGCTGCAACACATATATCAAAGTACATGCCCTCAGTTTTTATATTTTGGCAGGTATTACATATACTGTACAATATTCACTCACATTAAGAGCCATACAAATTCTGTGTGGCTTGTTGCCATTTCATTGTTAAATATATTAATCTTCTGTTTCTTTCAAGATTAATTTGAAATTAAATTTAAATCTTGCTGTTACATCTCCTCCAAAAAACTCCCCAGCAATGGAAATGGGCTTAAACCCAGAAATTTTAGACAGTACAAACTCTTTGTGGTCTCCTACTACAATAGTCAATTTGGGCACATAAAGTTTGCTTGAGTTGTTGGAGGTGGGGTGCAAGAAAGGTCAGGAGGAGAAAGTAGAGTTTAAATATCCAAAGTTTGGATTGTATTTATTTATTTATTTATTTTAATTTAAGAAAATAAACTGCAATGACAATGACAAAAGTTCCAATTATCCCTAATAAAGTAGTAGTTTCTCTTTTTTTTTCTTACTCTGAGTCAACTCCAGGGCCCCTGGTGATGATGCACCATGTCAGCTACTCTAATTAAAATGACAAGACATTAAATCAGCACAAGAAAAGAAAAGACTTTTGTGGAGTTAGTGAATTGACAAGCATCACTCTGCAACCAGATTATTACCAGCCTTGGTGCAAAGAAGGAGAAAACTGCAGTGGAACCAGGCATAAGCAAGAGGTATGAAACTTTAAAAAATATTCAGGAACCTGCTAGTAAGGTAGGAAAGACAAGCATTAGGGGGAAAAAGACCTCCCTCTTTCTGCAGAATAAATGATGGTTTCTCACAGATGTAGCACTAAACCATACATTAGACTAGATTAGCCCAGTTCAATCAGTGGAAGGACAGGCATTGATTACCCTGAGACAAGTGTTAAATGAGCAGTGATACCCAGATGGATGTTCAAAGAATAGAGCACCAACACCTTCTGTCTATATTCTCCCTGTATATGTAGCCCTCAGAGAACCTTGTTAACATGAAGCTCTCAGATTGTCCTGTTAGGAGCAGACAACAGCAAGAAGCAAACCTGTATCATTATTTATTCCTTTATTAGAGATTCTTAAACCACTGTTAATGAATCCATGTCGCTCTATTAGGAACGGCTGGGAAGAACGACACAGACTCTCTCGGGAGTCGATCAGGAGAATTTCTCTCAGTTTATTGCTTTAGATCTTTTTTATAGACCAATACGTGAAAAGTACAGAAAAGAAACTCTTACTGGCTAGTAAACTAACACATCACCATCATTGGTCATTGGGCTCACCACCCCTCGACTTTCTCTTGCAAGAAAACAAGGAACAGACAAACAGCACCTGCAAGGCTGTTTTCTGTCTCTGAGGATTGTTTTAATTTCTCCCCATGAATTCCCAGGCCACTTTCTCAGGCAAGACTGAGAAAGCTATGCGGCCTGCCATTTTCACAGGCACTATGCTGCCTGCTTCAGAGTTAGCATCCATAAATCCTTAATTTGCCTTTCTGTTATTATGGCAAGTAGTGGTAATGGCTCAAATTAATGTTACCAAACACACATCTAATTAAGTGAGAAGCCAAACTGTTCTTCATTAGTGAGATAAGGAGTGACTGAGGCAATAAGCCACATCAAAGCAAGTCATAATCCTTTAATTAACCTGCAGGAGAACATATAGGAGAAAGCCACCACTATTAGGATATTGAATGTAAAAAAAAATATAAATAAAAATCCACATTTTTATAAATAAAAATCCAATGAATCCAGGCTGCTACCAGTTCAAAATTTCAAGCACAGAAGGAATGGGAAAAGAGGATAACTTCATTTTCCCTTTAAAAATAGACATAATTGCTATTGCATGGTTTGGATAAAACCACTAAGAAAAGAAATAAAGTTAAAAGTCACAAAAAAATAAAAAATAAAAAAATTGCCCATAACTACTGGTTTTCAGACATGCTTTTTGTTGTCTCTCGTTTAGCCAAAATGAACAAACACTTTTAGCAATTTTTTATTTATGAAAACTAAAGCTGCTACATGTTATGTACATTGTCAGGAGATGAGGAGGCAAAAAAGGCAATGCACAATTTGCCTGGGTAATTCACAGACTGCTGTATCCTTCCCCTAATCTGGTCTTCTCCCCCTTCAAACCAACAAAGAAACAGATTGCAAAGCACTTTCACACATCAAAGAAGACAATGTTATTCTTGGAGAAATCCATGAACCTTTATGCCTACTGGTATTTCAAAATACAGAAATCACTATAAAATTTTATTATATGCTATATCAGTCCACCAAGTAACACACAGAGAAATATTTTATCCGAATATTTTATTAGAATTTATCAAAATAAGATAAACAAGCAGTCTTTTGTGGAGGAAAGCCAGTCCTACAACAGGCTTCCTCCCTGGAGATCTGTCCCCTAAGATAAGACAAAACTACTTAGTCATGGTGACTAAACTGTGGACCCCTTCATGCTTTGGGACCCCATGTTATCTCCCTGTAAGCTATTGATCATTTTACCCCAGTCTTAAACCATTGGTCCTCTTCCCAATTCTTCCCTTCCCTATAAAAACCCCAGCTTTTGCCCAGTTCAGGGGAAGTTCATCACAGTCTCCCTTCACTGAAGCCTGCTTTAAAGAACTCCAAGGTATGTTACATGACCTCCTGTCTCTCATCCACACATCGGCTGAGGTAATCCATGAGCAGAGCTGGTCTGATCTGAGCTGATCACAGAGCTGAAATCACTTTTAAAAGAGCTGGTCACCATCCAGGACCCCTATCTGGGATAGTCGGTGGCAGTGCTGGGGGTCGGACAGACCTCTAGACCAGCCAACAATAGTCTCTCATTTGCATGAGCTTACTGAGGAGCTAATGCCCTGTGAGTAATCCTTCGCTGGTGCCACTTAATTGTAAAAGTTAATTCTGCCCTGCCATATGGGTTGGCTTTTTTCTAAGGAAACAAGTTAATTCCCAAGAAGGTTTCATATTGCAATAGAACTCATTTATTTTTATCTGCCAGGTCACATACAATATTAAGAACATTTCCTGGGGCAAATTTTAAAGATACAGTCACATGTATCTTTACATGGATGTATCCATGTAAATCCATGGTTGCATGGATCGTGTGATTAATGTGAAAGCACATACTAGTGTTGGAGTGGTATCCTTTATAGATTGCTGCTGATAGCATAAGGAAACAAACAAGGCTACAAGATTCCAGCTGAATCAACTCAATACCTACAGGAGAACTGCATGTCTTGCAGAACAAAAAAAAAATTATCAACCAGTTATAACCTTCTCACAAGGAGTGGAAGACAAGCTGCAGAAGCTGAGGGCAGGGATAGGGGCCAGATACAATTGTAGACCATCTATTTTTGCACAGCAACAGAATGTCCACAGACATCAGAAAACCACCTTTATTTCCCAAACTGGACAAGGAAGACTAATCTTAGCAATATAGGATTAACTTCCCAGTTATTGCCTTCTATGGCTAATACTACAGAATAAAGTCCCTTGCATATTTTTAGAGATCACTATATTAAAATTATTTCTGTTCTTATTTTGTTTGCCTCAGAAAAATATGATAAAACTTGTTTCTTGACTAAATTACTCATGGCCAACTTAAAATATCTGGTTTTCTGTCAACACTGCTGTTCCATTTATACTGCTACATCCTTTTGTAGATCTGCATGTGGATGGATTTATGGGCAGATGCGGTGCACACACTCAGTTCTTGTTATCCTGCACTACAATTCCAACTGTCTTCTCATCTGCCTTTTAGCAGTCCTTCCTTACATTTCTAACTAATTTCATTAAACCTTGTTTATGTTTCAAGCATATAGAAACATACTAGTACACACTACCACAATTTAAAGTCTCCAAAAAACCCTGTGCAATGCTGTCTCAGTTTTGGAAGACAGGTGTCAGCTAGGGAGGACAGGAGCCTCCCTTGGAATGAAAATGTAAACCCCCTCCCTCTGAATTATTATAATTTCAAAATCAAGGGGTTCTCAGGCAGAGATAGTAATAACAGCTCTTTACTAGTATGGATAACAAGGGAAACAAACAACAATAACTACAGCATTAACAACAAAACAGAACTGGGGACCCTGTGACATCCTTCTTGGCTGAGACGGGAAAGGATGGAGGAGAGGCTTTGCTTCACAAACCTCCTCAGGCAGTCAGTCCTGATGCTCTTGCAGGATTCAATGGAACAGCCAGCTGGAATGGCAGGAATGAGTAGGAATCCTGAGCGGGTGGACTAAAGAGAGAGATGTATCAGCAGCTCTGCAGCAGTGGCTGGCACTGCCGCATGTCCCAGCACGACAGGGGTGCGAGACCCATGAACGAAGAAGTTAGAAGAAGCAGCAGCTCCATCTGGGTGATGGCGAATTCCCTTCTCTCAGCCGCAACAGCTCCCAGTGAATGTCCTGCTCTGAAGCTGAAGAAGCCAGCCAGTCCCTAGCTGCCCCCACCCTCTTTTTTTTTAATGCCTCCGTTCCCCCCTGGGCCCAGTTGAACTCTTTGTGTTTCTCAAGCACCCAACAAGTACCAGCAGTCCCAGATTTTCCCCGCCACGGACAGGTAAAAATACCATAGGTGAGCCAGAACAAAAGGAAGGACACCTAACCCCCAAAAAAAGAGATCAAAATTTCTCTCTCACTCTGGGAGACACCTTTTGGGGTATCATAGGATCATATCTGTCTTTCCACATGGCTGCATAACATCAGCAACTCCCAACAGGAATGCAGTCTGGTTCCCAATTGGGATCTTTACTACAATTTTCAATAAGACAAATCATATGTATCTTTAGAGGCTGTAGAACTTCATAAATGAAAAAGAGTCACCTGCCATGAATATCAATAACGGAAAAGGGATTTAAAAATTTCCAATAGCGTCCAACTTTCACAATAGTATTTTGTTTGATTTCTAAGACAGAGGAATTTGGTCATTAAATCCATTAAGCTGGAAAAAGTCAATTATGAACATAAGATGAGCCAGAACACATCTTCTGGCTGTGAAAAATCATTCCTCTAGTTTAGAATACCACCAGATTACTAAAGCAGAATCCTGAAGGTGCAAGGATGGTGTGGGCTGACCCTAGTTGAAGACCAGGTTCTCACCAAAACTGCTCTATCACTCCCTTCCTCAACTATGCAGGAAAAGAAAATATAACAGAAGGTGCATGAATTGCGATAAGGACAGGGAGAGATCACTCACTGATTATCTTCACAGGAAAAATATAAACAACTTATAGAAATTAACTAAATTTATTACCAATCAAGATCAGAGTAGAATAAGAGAAATAAAAGAAATCTTAAAAACACCTTCCCCCCATTACTTCCTCCTTTCCAGGCTAAACTTTATTCCTGACTTTTTACCTCCTCCTTGCCAGTGGTACAGGGGGACAAGGAAATGGGGGTTATGGTCAGCTCATCACACATTGTTTCTGCAATTATTCCATCTCAAGAAGAGTTCTTCCCCTGCTCCAGCATGGGTTCCCCTCCCATGGAAGACAGTGCTCCAGGGACTGCTCCAGAATGGATCTTTCCTACAGTCTTCAATTCTCCATGAAGTGCTCCAGAACGGATCACTTCAATAGGGTGCAGTCCCTCAGAAAGAGACTGCTGATTCCCCCACAGGGTCACATATCCTGCCAGCAAACCTGCTCCAGTGTGGGCTCCTCTCTCCATGGAGCCACAGGTCTTGCCAGGGTGAGCTTCCCACCTTCCCAGGGGTTGCAGCCTCCCTTGGGCATCCCCCTGCTCCAGTATGGGTCTTCTCCATGGGCTGCAGGTGGATCTCTGCATACCCATGGATTTCCATGGGCTGCAGGGACATAGCTGCTTCATCATGGTCTGCATCCCAAGCTGCAGGGGAATTTACACTCCAGTATCTGAAGTATCTCTGCGTTACCTTCTCCATTGACTTTGGTGTCTGAAAGGCTGTTTCTCTCACATATTTTCACTCCTTTCTTCTGTGGGCATAATTATTTGTGATCAATAACTTTTATACCTTCTTAAGTATGTTATCACAGAGGCATCACCATTGATGATGGGCTCAGCCTTGACCTGCAGCACATTTGTCTTGCTGCCAGCTGGCATTGGCTCTGCCAGACATGAGGGAAGCTCCCAGCAGCTTCTCACAGAAGCCACCCCTGCAGCCCCCTTCCATACCAGAGGCTTGCCATGCAAACACAGTACACCTGTTCTTGTGTGGATGCTGGACAAATAAATAATAATGAGAGTACTTCTCTTGGAAGTGTATAGAGTAATATAAGTTTTTTTGTACCTTCGTGATGTGCCCCATTGCCCATCCTCTACCAGTGACTGGGTAGGAAAGAGAAGTCCCTGCTAGAAGGCTACAAATTATCATTTTCACAATTGAACAGGAACTTTACACTGTTCAGATCTTACTGAAATCACATTACACATGGTTATTAGTTTTTCAGTGCTGAAGTATTAGTACAAGAAGACAATAATAAAGTGGAAATATTCTCAAAGAAATAACTACATATTGAAAGATACTTCATCAGAAAGAGAGAATTAACAGTGCATTCTCTTCACTGTCTTTACAAGAGCACCATTGTTGCTTAGGACAGAAAATGAATTCTTCAAATGTCTCTTTGAGTATGTGAATCCATAGATGTTCAAGGTAGATGTTCAAGAAACTTGTACTAAATTTTGTCTACAGGCCATAGCACAAGTATGATAATATTAATGGTCTGTTCAAATGGCACTCAGTCAAAGGTAACTGAAACCAGCACATTAAGGGGGAAAAAGATAACAATATGTCCAGTTGAGACTATGAAAGACTGCAAAAACCATTCCTGCAAGTGAGGAGAAAACTTGACATATTCACAGTGGATTCACAGGTCTACCTGCAGTGGGGACTACATCCAGAAGGTGCATAATCAGTAAGACTACACATGCAGTTTTGGGACTACAACACCCTGACAACTGGTTGCTAGTCTCTTAATCTAGGACCCCATGATGTACAACGACTCATGGGGCACAATGCCTAAAGAACAAAAAGATGTGTAGCCAAAAAGATGTACTGATATCAATAATACATACAATTAGAAAATACTGCTGTCAAGTTTAGTTATTCTAAAGGAATATCTCCATGGCCAAACACAAGAACACTGGAAAGGTTCACATTTAGAATGGAAATGCAGAATGAGGAAAGGGAAAATCAATACCTTCTATGAACAAATAACTATGCTGAATTGCGTAAAACAAAATTGCTGTTGTAATTGTAATAATCCTGAATATTTTTATTATTTTAATCAGAAAAAGAGATATAGAGCTCTGAAGCATCATTGACTTAAAAGAAAAAATAAATCTTCTGATGTATGGGATCTTTTGTAAAAAGCAGAATTAACAGCTGATTTTTTTTGTAGTCACTACTTATTGAACAAAATCATCCAAGGCTTATCCCATAGTGATTCAAAAAGCTTCATCAAAAACACTGGTTTAAATGAGATTATTTTCTGCTCAGATTTGGATTCCAGATTACCAGTATGGAGAATAAAATAAGATAGGAAAGAGGAAAAAGGTTTGGTTTTGTTGTTTGGTTGTTTTTTGGTTTTGTTTGAACAGCTGTTGGGATATTGTGGTGGTTTTTGGCAGTAGCGTGTTGCTAGAGGACACGAAGTATAAGAGCGAGGGTTCCGATAACACAAGCAGCCAGCCAGAGGTTTTTCATGAGGCAAAAAGTCTTTTTTTCAGAATTTTTCAACCCCTTTATATAAAGGGTTCTTCTTCTCTCCCTTGGGGCAAAAGGTCTTTATTAGCTCTCACTTCTCTCTCTCTCTCTCTTTAAGCCTTTCATGGGATCACAATTACTCCACCATCTACTTAGTTTCATCAAGAGATAATTTTTTCCATAGTTTGAATACTTCATTCTCCCCAATAATCTTTCATGAATTAAAGGAGTTTTTCAGAACATTATTGTCCATCTCCATGGCCTTACCAAAAGAATATTTCAGCTTATTAAAGCATGTCCTCATTCTCCTTCCATCTGAGGCTTGACTCCTTCCTTTACTGACCTTGATTTTTCATGTTCTCTCTTCACATATTGATCGCCTCTACTTTCCTCTCTCTGGAGAGGGGATTAAGTCTGCAGGTCTCATCTGTGTAGTGAAAAGGTTAAATCTGGCCTAAGCCATGCAGGTCTTCATGGTGTCAGACTCCAGGTGTCTCTCTCAGCTCGGCAGCTGCTGGAGAGAAGGCAGTTTTCGGCTTGGAGCCCTCTCTGTGGGCCATGGGGGCACATATTGGTGAGGTATCAGCTGTGGCCCTAGGTTGGGACAGGGATCACAGCAGAGCTCAGCCCGCCCTGGGCCGGGGGAAGCCCCACTGTCTCCATCCCCCACCTGAGAGCCACTGGAGTCTGGTTCAGCCCCCACTCCCCCCCACCCCAGACCACACAGGATGCAGGGGAGCAGGGCCAGATGCACCACAGCTCCAATACCTTCCAAAGCCAGAAACAAAGAGAGAAGATGTTCCCAGGCTTGGTTTTAAAAGGTAGTATTTTCAAAGGTGATCCCACTTTTCAGTGGTCCAAAATGCTGTCAGTTCTTAAAACTGGCTAGCTATTGGTCTGATCTCAAGCAGAGAAGGAACTCCCAGCAGCCTTTCTCAGAGGAATAACTTCTGTAGATGTTTCCACTTTTTATCCTAAATTTCAAATTACCACATATATCTGTACAGAGTGCACTGATCCAACACATTTCCATGGGTCTGGGGAGAGGCTCTTATAGTGACAGTCCTAACAGAGTAGCAGCAGTTGATAACCTCACACCTTACTACCTTGGGTAGCTTACAGAATTGAAAAATCAACATCAAGGCACAGAATACCCCACTTCATGTGGACCAAAGATATATAAATATATATACAAACACACATACCTACTTCCATACTCAGAAAGTTTTCCTCTGTAGATAAGCAACTTCCACTGGTCCATGGAAAGAAGTTTTCTTGCCATGCATTTTATGACTGCATTTTGAACCTCATTTTCAGCTAAGAAGCAAACTGGGAAACAGAAATATATAGAAATAGATTCCAATGCTAAACCTAACAGAAAAGTGAAGTGACTAGAACTTTGTTCATTCAAAAGTAAAATATATTCAGAAGGCCGATGTGAATAATAAGTTTAGATGGCTAATTTTTTTTTGGCCAACCAAGATGTTTTACTACACCTCATATGCTAAGAAGCAAGAAAAATAGTGCTCAAGGACTGTCAATTCTTCAGTGTTGACATCTAAGACAGTGTCACTGTTGATCACAGCTTGCAGAGTGCTCTCCTACTCTGCACACAATGTCACCAACTTTACCACTAATTCTGCAGTCTTTAACAGATCACTCCTGGCATTGCAGTGAATAATTATTAGAAACATCCCAACACAAAGAGACACATTGTATAGCCGAATTTGGGATCATCCTAAGCTCCATGCAATGGCAACTTTTGTCACATTGCCATATAGCACCTGCTTGTTCTACTGTATGCATACAAAGATTTTGTACTCCAGGACAGTCCTCCTAAAAATTAGCACAGTGTAAGATTATAAACCTTGATACCAGGCAGGCAGTCCATCTTGCAACTCCAGTCAGGGATAAGAGAAATAAACATACATAACATTGAGTTTAGTGGGTCTAGAAGGCAAGGGAGGCACACAAGAGCACACTGATATTGGAATTTGGCTAAATATTGCTTATCAACAAAGAACAAAATCCTGTCTGGTGCAGCACAAAAAAGAAAATAGATTGCTCACCTTGCTCCAGCAATAAGCTCTTTTTGTCCTGGGTCAAATGTTAACTGTGAGAAATCCACAGCATCTTCTCCTTTGAACACGTGTAGCCAAGGGGCAATTTCTAAAAACAATCAAGAAATATAACTTTTACTATAAATATTATAGGTGTAGTACATTAGGTAGCCACCATTAAATCTGCAGATATTTTGTGTGCCTCTGCAAGTTTTCTCCTTATGGTCCTCTAAGGAAACATAGGAGACTTTCACCACCATTCCATTTAATTTTATAATACAGGCCAGTACAACATATAGGGCAGCCACCTGATAGACACTTGAATCAAGTATCCATATTTTGTTCGGAGTTGATTGAAAAAAATCTGATTAAGTGGAAAGCAATGAGGAGAACAAGAAAACTTGACTTTTCATCATTTTCACAATAAACAGGTTGAGAAATGAGGGATGAAAAAGGAAAAATGCTTGAGATTCATGGAATTTAATTTTTTCACCTTCCTTTCTCAGACCAATTTAGTGCAACGTTAAGCAGGGCAGACAAACATGTGAGTTGCTGAAAATCAGCAAGGGGTATTACTTGTATTCAGAATATAAACTTGTTCCTGCTTTCAAACTTAAGCACACATAAATAGTTGCAAATCAAATCATTAAATATTTTCACTACTAGTAGTTCTTTTTTATCACTAACTGGACACTGAACAGTTTGGCTAAATAAACACAATATTGTGGGAACAGAGCATATTATTATTATTTTTACTTTTTTAGAATAGACATATAGAATATATAAAATTGCTGTAACAATAGAAATGGTAAAAATGGCTCTCTAAAAAAAAGTCCAGTTGTACAAAAACCTCATCCTCTAGAATTCCACAATTCTCAGGACATTGATTGAAGCACAATTTTTCTGTTTTGTTTTTAATGTAGTCATGAAGCAGTGGTCTGGAACTCAATGTGAAAGGTGAAGAGGTCTGAGTTTGTACAGCACAACAGCTGTGGGACTGTCTATTTGAAAGATTACAGGTGTGAAACAGTCACTTGAAAGACCAAAGGCACGACCATTTAGAACACTGAGTCAAAACCAATCCCCCTGAGGGTGCTGCAGAAGTGCAATTTTTGATACTTGTATCATTAATTGCAGCTCAGGTTAACAACACTCATTCTAAGCTCTCTTCTTCGCTCATGAGCATGTTTTTGCTTTCGCACATGTCTCAGTTGAAATAATCCATGTCTGGTGCCTGTTTCAGGATGATATGTTCCTAATTTAAAGTTTTAGCACAAGTGGGCTATCCATTCCTAAGAACAGGCCCAGGAGAAAAATGTTATTCTGTGTCAAAATGTGTTCAGCCATTGCAGGCAACCATTAAATGCCATGTGCAGATGTATCATTCATATACTTTGGAAAAACAGATGGAACTATGAAGTAGAATCACTTGGGTGTCAGAAAAGTAACTTCTGCATTTTTAATGTCAGCCTGTATGCATCTGGGCAATTTCAGGCTCACAGTGACAGCTTGTACATGTTTTGCAGTACTTGTAGCTAAATTCACTGTTGATTTCCATCTGCATTGGATGGGTGCTCAAATCAGACTTCAAACACTGGGGTGGAAAGGGGATGTGGCCACATACTGTGGTTGTAGCTGCTGTCAGCCATTACTGCAGATGCTGTGCAGAGAACCCAGCAGGATTCTGAGGGAGGAAAAACACTCATATACATTACAGACCTGTATAGCCTTATACATACATACTTACCTATTTTTGTTTAAATGTATATACATATATAAGGCTACACAGGTATGGATGCTAACTATGAAGCAGGGAGCACGGTGCCTGTGGAATAGCAGAACACATAACTTTCTCAGTCTTGCCTGAGAAAGTGGCCAGGGAAATCATAAAGAGGAATTAAAACAATCCTCAGAGATAGAAGACAGCCTTGCAGGTGCTGTTTGTCTGTTCCTTGTTTTCTTGCAAGAGAAGGTCGAGGGGTGGTGTACCCCACTGACCAATGATGGTGATGTGTTAGTTTGCTAACCAATAAGAGTTTTTCTTTTCTGTACTTTCACAAATGGGTCTATAAAAGACGATCTGAAGTAATAAACCTGAAGAGAGAAAGAACTCTCCTGTAGAGAAAGAACTCTCCTGTTCAACTCACAAGAGAGTCTCTGTCATTCTCCTTGCCGTTCCCAATAGAGTGACACACAGGTAAGCATAAAAGAGGTGTTTCTTAAACTTTTTGTACTTGATTTTGCAGCCTTTTCAATCATGCATTTCATGATATGAAACAATCAATTGCAAAGTTCTAAAAAGTTTAGAAAATAGGTAGGACATGAAATGAGGAAATCCAGAGGTAAATAAGGAAGAATCACTTACTGGTGAAAGAAGGAAAAAACAACAACAAACAAACAACAACAACAACAAAAAAAACCCAAAAACAACCCCAAACAAGCAAAAAAAACCAAAACAAAAATAAAGCCAGACCCACTGTGGAAACATCAGTCTCTGAAAGCAAGGCAAGATAGGAAGCTGAGAATGGAATTACCTCAGCTCTATATTGGTAGGACAAGTGAGACCCTTGGTCTGCTGAAGGAAGAGAGGAGTGGCTCCCCACACCATGGGAGTCCAGGGACAGTTCAGTACACTGAGGTATTGCAGTGCCAGAAGGCTATAGGGAAGATTGAGATTCAAAGGCTTGATTCTCTTCCACTTGTCCTGATGTCTCAGCAAGACACAAAAAGGTACAAGGTACAGCTTCAAGGTACAGCAAGCAGTTGGCTGAGACCACTTCCAGATTTGGAGCAAGGGAGCAGGGGCTAGGCAGGGCAAGGCAAGGTTAGAGAACAAGAATGAGGACTTGCTAAGAAATCTCTCTGAAATCCGATTCCCCTTGAAAATAGAAATTATTTTATCCTGTTTTTCTTGCATTCAGCAGGGCTCTTGCTTGAGGAAATAAGGTCAGGAAGAACAAATGGCTGATAGAGCTCTTCTTCTTTTTCAGAAAATACTCTGAAACTCTATCTCTTGTGTGTCACAGTGGCAGCACATGTCACACTGACATAAGCATTTATGAGATAAAGCTTTCATGAAAAAAAAAAAGCTTCATGACACTTTCATAAGGGAAAATTAACAAAAAAACCAGTGCCTGCAAAAAAAAGGCAGTCCAACTCCATGTACACTGCAAAAGTAAAAGCTTATGTAACTAATTAACAGAATACTTAAATTTCTTTTCACCAAAAACAGTGAAATGTAACTGAAAACCCATAGGTGAAACAAGACTTTTTAGTTTTGCTATGAATTAGCTCCTTAGAGTCAAAAATTCATAATTAGCTACTAAAGGCCTATCTATTTTTCTCCCAATTAAATCTATAACAGTAAACTAGTAATAACGAATATTTTAACTTAATTAATGGTTTTCCTGCAGATGAAACATGATGAGCTTTACAAAGTAACATAGCTGTACATTGTGTGCATTATGACAGTACCATAAATAAATGTATAAGCAATTAAGCTGCCCCACAAACACATAACTTAATAGTATTGCTTGCTGGTCACAGGTGACAAACATCTACATCCCTAGCCTTTCAAATCCTAATTCTCCTGTTCCCAGCATTCCTTTTCCCTTTCCTCTGCCCTCACTTCATGTGAATTACAGTAAAACACCAAGCCCTTTATTGACTTCTCCCTTCTTACTCCTGATACTGAGAAACTTATTGAAACACAACTTCAGCCTGAATTTGTTTTTCCTTTAAAATTAAGTAGGCATGTTTGGCATTCTGCAGACATTGATCTAGGACTCAAAGCTGTCCAGGGAAAACTATCATAGTATACACACAGCTGTGACAGCAGGTGATTGTCAACACACACTGCATCCTTTTGGTACAGTCAAGACATACTCACCCTTAGTGAGAGGAATGATGCATATGTCTTTACAAACAAGCGGGGGTCTGCTGGTAGATAAAACTACCTGAGCACTGAGAGAGAAAAGGAACAATGGGAAGGATTCCACTGATTGACGAATGGAAAAAAGATATTTGCTTTTACAAACAAACTGTAGGTTTGCTGATAAACGAAATTGGATATTGAAAGATGAAAGAAACAATGGGGAAAAAACCATACATCTCATAAGAATTAAAAATTAAAAGGGAGTGTTATACATTAGAGGGGAATCTTAGGTATCAGGTGTTCCAGGAAGTCTGTACCTCTCAAGTACCTAAGCCAGTGGGGAAAGAGAAATGCGTCTGGGAAATTAGGATAAAAAGGAGGCTTCATCCTCCAAATATTTGGGAGACCCCAGGGGAATGCGCCATGGCCTCTTCCTTTATTCAAATAAAGTAAAGGGACTCCTCTGTCTCCTTTTTGGACATAAACCTCTGGTGTTTGTGGATTAATTTTCCTGACAAAATGGGGGCTCTGTCCAGGATATTTCCACCATCCGGGGTGGCAGGCAGTGAGCAGAGCAGAAGGCACGCCTCACCCAGTTTCAGTGATCAGCTCCCCTTGGTGGCAGCCGGCACTGAGCGATCAATTGGGTTCCCGAAACTGTCCAGGAGACAGGCGAGTGGTGGACCAGGGGGGTCCGTGAAGAGTCCACAGGGAAGGATCACTGAAAATCTCACCGGTCAGTAAAACGGGATCTTTAGGGAGAAAGCCTGGGAGGGCACCCATGGAGGGTAGCACAGGTAAAACAGGGCACCCATGGAGGGTTACAAGGGTAAAGCCAGGAAGGGGCCCCAGCAAAATGGATGACAACCCCAAAATATCTCCAAAGAATCCCTTGGAAGAATGTTGAGTTGGTTTACACATTCTCCTAGAGGAAATTAAGGCTATAGATGCCCAAAGGGGGCAATATAGGAAAGTCGAGAAGGGGTCTTTACACTCCATGCCCAGGGGCAATAAGGGGAGTTGAGAAGGGGTCTTGAGAATCTGTGCCCGGGGGGTGGGGCAACAAGGGGAATCAAGAAGGAGTCTTGACAACAGGGGATGGACAGGTCATTTCGATGTGTTGGAACAGAATTGGTTGAAGGGAGTGTGGAGAGATACAGTTGAGGCAAGGAACAGCACGACCAGGCACGGAGGTGTGGGACCAGGAGTATGGGCTGGGGGCTGTGGGGCTGCTGGGACTCAGCACTGGGCAGTGCCTGACCCTGTCACCCATGGGCAGGGGAAGCAGTGGCTGCTGGCCCCCAACATCATCAGGATGTCCTGGCTGCCTGTGGTGCTGCTGGCCGTGCCTGTGGGGAGCGCCAGAGAGGGAAAGAGCTGTTTGGACAATGCGGCAGGACAGGGATTGGGTCTGGTATATGGTGTGTGACAAACAGAGTGAGCACAAGGAGAAAAGAATATTTGGGAAACATAGATTGTACATAGAAAGATTCAGATTTTCTTTCAAGGATTTTGTTTGGTTCACTGGAAAAAGAAATGGTTTTGAGCAGTGGGAAAACGAGCACCCACAGGCAGTAGCAGGGAGGGATTAGAAGAAGAACAGATTAAGTCCCTGGATGAACTGGTTAGAAAGATACAAGTGTACATAAAAAGGGATAAGCAAAAGGAGAAAGCAAAGGAGAAGGTGATGGAAGAATTTTTACGGCCCAAGAGGAAAAAACTGTCGGGCCAAAGGGGTCCCACAGGACAGAAGGGACAGGATCAGACACAAGGATGTGGCAGAGGCATTCCCTCCCCCACAGACCAAACCCAAACAGCAGTTGGGAAAGAATCAGTGTGCTATCTGCAGGGCAGAGTGACACTGGAAGTGGGAATGTCCCCAAAAACAGCCAGATCCTCAGGATGAGGAAGTCCAGAGGATAATGAAAATGGATTCTTAGGGTTGTCAGGGGCTCCCATTGTACCAGGGACCCACCACCCAGGAGTATTTGTTGACTTTTAAGGTGGGTCCAGATTGAGAGGAGGTGTGTTTCCTAGTAAACACAGGGCCTTTTGAGCCACCTTAAATTTTATCCCTGAGGGGGAAAAATTGTCAAAAGGATCTTTGATTGTTCAAAGGAGTTGTGAAAATGTGGTTTATTCTGTAGGCTTAGAAGTTTGAATGCATCTTTTTCTGAGAGAATTGTGGAAATTGTAGTAAATTAATTTGGGGAGTTTATTAATTTGTCTACCATGGGATTTTGTGCAGAGCTGACCATGACCCTGTGCTTTTTGTGGGTTTTGTTGTAAAAAAGCCAGAATTGGCAGCTTTCAGTCCTGAAGCCAATTCTGCAACTCCTATCTTGTGGGGAACCCCCCCACACCAGTCTGTGGTCTGCTGTGGAGAACTAGAATTGGCAGATTCTAATCCTGAGGCCAATTCTTCTGCTGCTGCCATGTGGGGATGGTGTTGTCCCTATGCAGGCCTAGGTATTTATCATGCAGCTTCCTCTGTGTGGGCTATAGGAAAACTTCAGGGGAAAATATTCTATTATCCTTCCTTGCTTAATTTGTTAATCACCTCTCTACACCTAGGGTGGACTTGATGCAAAGAATTGGGACAGGAAGCAATTGGTTACAAAAAAATGTGATTTGCTTTAGGCAGTGGCATTGCTTGCCACTGAATTGCATCATATTCAAAAGGAAAATCATTGGAACAAAAGGAGGGAAAATGGTAAAGCAACAATTGACATGGACAGTCCTCCCACAGGAGGATATACAGAGTCACTGCTTTTGTTTGGAAAAGCTTTGCAGAAAATACTTAAAGAGTTTACTCCACCCTCAGGAGTTAAGCTGTTGCAGTATATGGATGACTTGCTTTTGTCAGGGGAACAGGAGAAGGTGGTTGAAGAACCTGCTGTAAAGCTATTTCATTTTCTTGCTAAAAAAGGACTTAGAGTGTCCAAAAAGGTACAGGCGGTAGAAAAAAAAAAAAAAAAGTCCAATATTTGGGACACATTCTGACTGGAGGGTTACAGTGTATTGATTCAGAAAGAATACAAGGGATTTTACAAGTATCATTACTCCAGACAAAAAAGGAGTTATGGCAGTTTTTAGGGTTGGTCGGGTACTGCAGAGTACAGATTGAGGATTTTCCTGTTGTGGCCAGACCTTTATATGACTTTTTAACCCAAGACAGTCTTAATGCCGTGGTATAGACACCAGAAGGTGAGAAAAGCTTTAGAAAATTAAAAGACAAATTATTTAATGCCCCAGTTTTAGCTCTTCCAGACTCAGAAAAGGAACTTGAACTATATGTGGATGTTAAGCATGGTCATGCTAAAGGAATTTTGGCGCAAGAGCATGGGGGAACATAGAGGCCTGTTGCCTGTTTTTCTAAGCTGTTAGACCTGGTGGCCAGAGGCTGGCCCCATTGTCTACAGAACTGTGAAGCCACAGCTCTGATGGTGGCTGAGACCCGAAAACTGACAAGGGGTATCTGATTGTTAAAATTTCACATCAGATTAAAGCTTTGTTAACTGAGGGACCCTCTGTGTGGATGACCAGTGCTGGGTTATTACAGTATGAATTTTGTTTAATGGAACAGGAGGATGTAGAATTTAAAAGTGGGGATAATTGCTTTACAAGGGATGGTAAACAGTGGATACCAAAAGCTCTAGCCTTACAGTTGTTAAAACAACTTCATGAAGGAAGTCACTGGGGCTCCCGAGAGATAGCAGAAGCCTTTCTCAAAATGTATGCTGCTGTGGGTCTTTTTACCCTGGCAAAGTGAGCTATTGAGGGCTGCTTGATTTGTGCTAAAGCCAGTAACAGAGTTACAAAGAAATTTGCCAGGCGAGTGAGGCCTTGGGCTGTATGTCCCTTCCAGAGGTGCTAGTTGGATTTTACGGAACTGCCCCAAGTGGAAAGATTTAAATATCTTTTGGCAATAGTATGTCAGTTAACAGGGTGGCCAGAAGCATTCTCAGCTGTTTCAGCAACTACAGGATCAGTTATTAAAGTATTTTTGGAACAAATAATTCCAAGATATGGGATTGTGGAAGCAATAGACTTAGATAAGGGAACTCATTTTACAGGAAAAATTTTTAAAGGAGTTATGTCTGCTTTAGGGATCCAATGGCACCCCCAGAGTTCAGGACAGGTTGAAAGGATGAATGGAGAAATAAAGAAACACATTCTGAAGCTAGTCATAGAAACTAAGATGCTGTGGGTATGGCTCTTGCCACTAGCTTTGGCAAGAATAAGGGTCAGACCTGGGAAGATACTAAATTTCCTCCTTTTTAACTGATGTTTGGAATTCCTTACCCTTGTAATTCTCAGCCTAGGGGTAGACATAAGTGATGTATATTTAAAACAATATGTGGCCCGGATACTGTCTCTTGTGAAATCTCTTTGACAGGAAGCTCAGCAGGCACAGAACCTGTCTTTGGACTTGGCTGTTCACAACATCCAACCAGGAGTTTGTGTCCTACTTAAGGAGTCAAAAGAAGCACCACTGGTGGCTAAGTGGCGTGAACATTTCCAAGTGTTGCTGACCGTAGAAACAGCTGTCAAGACAGCTGAACAGGAGTGGACCCATCACACTTGGGTCAAGGTCTCTGAGGCCCTGGAGATTTGGACATCTCAGCTAGAGGAGAAGGATGGGAAGCCGTGACTGACACTCCGCAGGAGTGGACTGGAGCAGTAGCCATGTGTCAACATCAGGTGAAGCCTCGTGTGCCTACAGAGTGCCTACTGAAATAGTTTGTGTGGGCATCCCTTCTCTCAGATCTCCAGCCAATCCTCACTGTCATTGTTTTCCTTATGTAAAGAGGTTTCTATGTAAAGTGCCTTCACTCACCCCAGGTGGTATGGAACACAACATGAAAGTAAAAATTAGGTTAGGAGATTAGATTACACCATTAGAACACTTCCCTTAACAATCTTACCTTTATACTGTCAGTTAGGTTGGGGCCAAAAGTGAGAAAATAATTTCTTAACCTTAAGAGAATAAGTAGCAAAAACCTCTAACCTTAGCAACTGTTGGGTCTGCAGAGGGCCAAGGGGATCTGAGAACTGGCCATGGGTGGCCAGCCCAGTCAAACCTAGATGGTGGGTTAGCACCCTGAGTTAGGTCCATAATTGGAACAGGATTTTAGGGTGTCTTCACCCTAAGGAAGTCCATGGCGGCTTAATTCTTCTGAAAGAGGCATTTATTATTTAAATAGAACAGGAAGCATATAAGAGGGAAAAAGCATTTGTGACTGGACTTTGGGTTTAGATTGTTGGACCCCCAACTGCCCTCCTTATCCAGATATCAAAGCAGATGGAATCAAATGCATGTTAAGCTCACTAATGGTAGCTGGGTAAGGTATTCCTTCCATAATTACCAAAAGGATTTTGAAGGCTGTAAAGTAGTGGGGACAGATAAGTTTTTTCACCCTTATTTTTTAAGCTGGCCCCAAGATAATTCCACAAATAAGACACCTCTCCATTACTATCAGTGGAAATGGCAACACTGGAACAGATCTCTAACCGTTTTTAATAGGTTCTGGTCCAGATCTAACAAAACAGATCTGGGATGTAACTGCAGGTGGAAACCTCACATGGGAGCTTGGAAATGCTAATGTGATTCTTATGGTGGGGCAAGTATTGTTGGGGGATTGCTAGGCCCAGGAAGCAAGCTGTACTTTGACCCACCAATTGATGATGAAAATTGGGAAGGTCCCTTTTCCAGTGGGACCTGGGCTTTAAAAGGGCATTACTGGATTTGTGGCCAATATGCTTACTACAGGTTATCCGCAAACTGATCAGGGATAGATATGTTATGTGGGGTATATTAGACCATTATTCTTTCTGCTACCACAAGTTCAGGGAAATCAGTTAGGAATCAAGGTACATGATTATGATCTAATAGAGAAAAGCAGTCAATTGATGCATCCCTGGCTGGAGGGTGTCGGTGTTGGACACAAAATAAGTCACACAGACACAGCTCATGGTGTGATGAAGGAAAGAGAAATTTTATTTTTTCTCTCACAATTTATAGGTTTCTGACCACGGCCAGGGATTGGATGGTCAGGATAACACTTTCCCAACTGCACTAGCCGAGAGAGATGTCCATCAAAAGACAAGTATCAGAAGGAATGTATACATATCTATGTTTACAGTTACTGTCCTGGGAAAGTCTTTAGAAACTACGTCAACAAGCTCCAAAAGTTGAGTTTTCAGGGCAACAGGAGGGAGCACCCAAAACTGGGGTAAAGATGAATGGCCATCTGAACAAATCATACAACACTATGGACCAGCCACTTGGAATCCTACTGAATAAATATCAGGTGCCAGAAAACATATTTATAGATCAATTGGATAATTAGGTTACAAGCTGTCTTGGAAATAATAATTAGCCAGACAGCTACAGCTCTTTACCTTCTTGCTGACCAATCTACTCAGATGAGAAATGCAGTATTTCAACATCGAGTGGTATTAGACTATTATTAGCAGAAGAAGGGGGAAATTAAATGGCAAATTAAATGACTCAAACTGCTGTTTGGAAATAGTGGACAATGGAAAGGTGGTGAAGCAAATAACAAAAGGAATAAGAAAGTTAGCTCAAGTACCCAGTCCAAACATAGAAAGGATGAGAAGGGACATGTTTTCATGGTTACCTGGTGGACTATGGGTTGAACAAATGCTTTTTTTCCCCTCTTATGTGTTGTAGGAACTCTGGTCTTTTTGCCATGCATGATCCCTTACTTAGTACAACTTATTCAATATGTGATCAAAGGGATGCAGGTATTAGCCATGTCTACTGATCCTGAGATGGCTACAAAAGGGCAGAGAGTGATGCCACTGCAAATAATTTCAAAACAAAAAAAAGACCCAGGAACAGGAAATTAAGTCAATGATAACTAAAGAGAAAGATTGAGAGGAATGATGGATTTGTCTTTACAAACAAGTGGGGGTCTGCTGGTAGATAAAACTAGCACTGAGAGAGAAAGGATGGGAGGATTCCATTGATTGATGAATGGAAAAAAGATATTTGCTTTTACAAACAAACTGTAGGTTTGCTGATAACGAATTGGATATTTGAAAGATGAAAGAAACAATGGGGAAAAAACATACATCCCATAGAATTAAAATGTAAAAGGGAGGGTTATACATTAGAGGGAATCTAGGTGTCAGGTTTCCAGGAAGTCTGTACCTCTCAAGTACCTAAGCCAGTGGGGAAAGAGAGAGGGAAATGCATCTGGGAAATTAGGATAAAAAGGAGGCTTCATCCTCCAAATATTTGGGAGACCCCAGAAGAATGCCCAGGGCCTCTTCCTTTATTCAAATAAAGTAAAAGGACTCCTCTGTCTCCTTTTTGGACATCTGGTATTTGTGGATTAATTTCCTGACATTTATCAACAACAAACAAAAAAAAAAATTCATTGGTATTATAGGACTGAAATCTGCAGGCCTTATAACTCATAAATATTCCCAAAAAACACACTTTCTAACGGAACTAAAAGATGTATGTTGGAAAAAATCTTTCTGAGAAAGCTACAGCTCTTTCACATGCTGGATGTTAAGGGTTTTCCTGAGGGGTTCAGGTTTTGGGAGGGAGAATTAATAGCTTAGATTTAATATAAAACAGAGTTTGTTGTAGTTCATCTACATGACATCTACACATTCATCTTCAAATCTACAGCAAAGCAAACACACAGATTCCACTCAGCTCCTAGGAAAGGTCAAGGAATTCTCTTAAAGAGGTTTATAGACAAAGATGGTTAACCATCAAAGCTGGACAGAAGGACATTAGATACCCATATTTTTTAAAAAATGAAAGAGCAGAAACCAGAATTAAAACCATTTAATTTTACTTTAAATTTAGTATCTGCCCAACAGGCAGATACTTGTTTGGTTTATATTGTCCAAGGACTCACCAAAGGTTGAGCTCTACAGTTCTTCACAAACAAAATTGCAAAGTTCCTTCTAACCTAAGTTTCATTATTCAGTACTTCAAATTAGAACTACAGTAACAGTAAAATAAATTGAGGAAACTACTTACAAGAAATAGAATGGTATGTCTAGAACTAAATTCAGAAATTATTTTTAATAATAATACAACTTGGCAAATAACAAAGTCCAAAGACAATAAAGACCTCCTGACTTACTTTAAAAATTAACATAGATATTGAAAGTGTCAGTAGTGTTTATGGTGTATGTATGTAACACCTCATGCCATGTGTCCTTTCTAAAAACAGTGAGCACAAGGTTAATATATGCACAGCAAAACAACAACAACAACCATAATAATAATACCATAACAACAAAACCACCCCAATAACAGCAGCAACAATAACACCATAGTTGAAAACTAGTAGATTTGCAATATAACAGAAGTCTCTGGGTGATATCACTATGACAAACACACTAATCTTTATCAGGAGAAAATTAACATATATTTCTGCATGCTAAAGTTATTTTATAATTAAATGTATCTAATCTAAGGATGCTACAATAACTCCATCTTCCTGAAGTTGTCTAATAATTTTAGCCTTAAATCTCTTCCTGTGATACTCAAGTACACTACTATTCTCTTCAAAGGCAGCACGACATGTCAAAAGTCTCCCTGGGGATGTGCCATGCCAACTCCATACATCACCCCTGGTGCCAATCCCATTAACCCCAGGGGAATCTATTAAGCAAGGTGTCAGGGCTGGTCAGAGGAGATTCACTTGTTTGCTCATTTGGCATGTCCTGTCTGGGGATTTATTTGCAACATTTGCACTGAAGGACACAGATAGAAGCACTTGTAAATGGTCTGTTGTGATGCTTCAGGACTCCACAGTCTCTAACTATCTTAAAACAAGAACTGAGAAAACAAGATTTTCTTCAGCAACTTCTGTGCATCGTTGGTATTGATTCAGTATGACCGTTAAGTTCTCATTTTAAAATCACATGATATTATAAATATATCTGTTACTAATAAATTAACTCATAAAAACTTCAGGTTAACAAGCATTGCTCCGTGTTGGGAAAATAGGAAGAAAAATGGCATGACAGAGCTTGCTGCAGAATCTTTTGTCTACTTTTTTCTTACACTTCCAATCACCAGTTTCCTACCTCTTTTACACTGTACTGTATCCCTCACAGTCTCTTCCTACCACCCTTGCTGGTAGGTCACTGACTCACTGCCAGATGAAAGGAAAAAAGGTGCCACAGCTCAAGTGAAGAAAGGAAATAAAAGCAACAGTATTCCACAGGTTCCATAAACTAAATGAGGACTCATCAAGAAGCTCAGCAAAAGAACAGCTGTGCTACGTCTGAAACAATCACAATTCACACCCCTGCTTACCAGAAAGGGGTTGAGGCCTAGTTTGTAAAAAAAACCAACTTACTTTCTAGAACTTATTCAAGGCATGTGTTGCTCAGTATTTCCATGCAATGACTCCAATGTTTTAAATAATTTTGATCAATAAGTTTAAATAAAAAAATAAATACTGGTAGAAAAGCAGCTATTGTTATAAACATGTAACTGACAATATATCACATATAGTTTGGGTTTTTTTTCCTCAGGTGAGCTCCAAAAACGCAGCTGCAAACAAACTTCTGGATTAGGCATCCCATGCTTATCTGGTTGTCATTGTAATGGAAAGAAACCTAGCTGCACCTGAACAAGCTACTTTATGTGCAACCTCAGGCTGCAGTACCATGAAGCTCTACCACAACTGTGTGGTTCTATTTCTGGTACAGTGTTTAAACCCATACAAATGCAACTTTTTATTTATATACTTGTTAAGTCATGTTATATTTTTACTTACTTTGAACCAAATTGCTGCTCTAATCTTAGTTTAGTTCTGTTGCAAATGGGCCAGAGCAGACTTTTCCCAACTGGTTTATTTCTGTTGGATGTATTAATTATGAAATCATTAAAAGTGACAATTTTTTGTGAACGAAAATCAAAGATATGACAAAAGAATCATAAACCAAACAAAACTTATCTAACAACTATAATTAACACAGCAATTATTTTACAGAAAAGATTCATTCTATGGGTAACATTACTCCAGCAAAAACAATATGCTAAACTGTATTCATTTCATCTAAGCACAAACATCTGCCCTGCTCTTCTTCCATAAGGCCCATGGTAGAACCCAAGCACTTGGAAGGACAGCAGCTCACTTCAAAGCAGAGAAGACCTGCCTATTACAGGCTGCTTTTCCTTTAATTCCATAGATATGCTTTCTATAGGCAGTGTTATGTTGGTAGATCTGCTTCCAGGATCATATACCTCCTCAGCTTTATGACCCTGACTGCTTATGCAGTCTACTATGCTTACTGCAGAACTGTATCCCCAGGTGACTA